>NC_080574.1:140008022-140208898 GCF_029962835.1 Magnolia sinica
TCATTTTTTATAAGAAAGGAGCATGTCACCAATGCTTTTTCATTCCAAGATAAGTAAGAGAGAGAGAGAGAGAGAGAGAGAGAGAGAGAGAGAGAGAGAGAGAGGACACCTGGCCCTCAACTATATTAGGTTGGCACGTGCCAACATAAGTAAGCTTCATGGATGTATTAGTGGCTACCAAACCCCTCACCCTCTAAGACAGACATACATGCCAAGATGCATGCCTTTTACCAGGCCCGACCCATCTAAGAATCAGATCAGTCGGGTCTCTTAAAAATAATAATAATAATAAAGGCCAAGTTTAGATAAATTATAACCGTCTGGTTCAATGTACACGTGACGTCAGTTTCTACAGTAGATTTTCCTGATTTTTGAGCCACGCCATCTTCACCACCAAGGATTCACCTCATCTATGTTTGATGTTCCACATGTTCTATGTTAGCCTGTCTGTCCACGTGTTGATGAGGTGGTGTAAGAAGGACGTGGATTGCATCCTACCCCCACCCGGACGGGGATCTATGGGCCCCACCGTGATGTAAGTGTTTTATCCACTCCGTTCATCACTTTTTTCAGATTATTTTAAGGTATTATTCTAAAAATGAATTAGGTCCACAACGCTCGTGGACCACACCAAAGGAAGTTGCAGTGATAATGACACCCACCATTGAAACCTTTCTAAGGGCCACCGTGATTTTTTTTTTTTTTACCATCCAACCTATTTATAAGGTCATGTAGACGTCAATGAAGTGAAAAAACGAATATCAGCTTGATCCAAAACTGCTCCAGCTCCCAAGAAGTTTTTAATGATGGACTTTCAATCCCCATTTTGTGGTCCACCTAATTTCTTTACCTGCGTCATTTTTGATCTAATACCTTAAGGGCCTGTTTGATTTTGAGGGAATAGGGAAATACCCTTGAAAAAGGTCATTATTACCCTTTTCCCCTATTTGAAATTTCAAATGCATTTTCCTCTTAAAAATTGGTCCGAAAAAGCTGACTTGCATTTGTGGACCCCACTATGATGTGAATGACATATCCACATTGTCCATCTTTTTTATCAGGAGATTTTAGGGCCTAAGTCTAAAATTGAGGCAAATTCAATGCTCAAGTGGCTCATATCACAGGAAACAATGGCCTTAAATGTCCGCCATTAAAAGTTATTTTGTTTATTGGGCCCACATTAATGTTTATTTGTCATCTAACATGTTCATGAGGTCATAAAAATATTGATAAGGACACAAATATCAGCTTCAGCCAAAACTTCTATGGGCCACATAAATTTTTATACGACAAGCAATCAATTTCTACTGTTTCCTATGGTGTGGTCCACCGGAGCTTTGGATCTGCCTCATTTTTGGGTTCATAGCCTAAATCAGGCTAACGTATAGGATGAGCGGTGTTGATACATCACGTACATCATAGTGGGCCCTATATTCATTTGGCAGCCATCCTCGATTTTAATGCCAAAAAACTAAGCCGTAAACATAGGCGCAGGAAACGATGGGGTAATTCCTGGTAAGTAATTATTACTTATTTACCAGGAAATTACCATTTACTTCAAAAATCAAACAAGCCCTAAAATTACCTGAGAAAATAGATGAATAACGTGGATAAAACACTCACATCACGTTGGGCTCCACAGAGCCCTACCCGGACGGATTACCGTCCGAGCGGGATAGAACGCAATTTGTGTCCATGTTAGAACACTACACCTATGTGAGTAGCTCTTGTCTACAACAGGAGGGAAAAAAAGAGTAAACTAATCCGTCCGGGCGGGTTAGAATGCAATCCGCGTCCGTGTTAGAACACTTCGCCTATGTGAGTTACTCTTGTCTACAATAGGAAGAGAGAGAGAGAGAGAGAGAGAGAGAGAGAGAGAGAGAGAGAGAGAGGCAAACATGTCATTTCACTCATACATCCATGATGGTTGGGTTGGCAGAGAGCTTTCGTTGTGTCTCTGTGTGTAAATTGAAATTTTGAAAGTTTTTTAGTAAAAGGCTGTGGTGGACACAGTTGTACACTGTTTGCTTTTTGTGGGCCATACCATGTCCGTGTGTGACATCCACTCCATTTATTAGTTTCTCTCAATCATGTTAGGATGTGATAATAAAAAATGAGGCAAATCCAAAACTTAGGTGAGACACACTCTAAGAAATAATGGTGATTGAATGCCAACTAATGAAATGTTATTGGTGTCCATCTTGATGTTTATATGCAAACCCTAATTCATAAGGTGATTTTCACCCAGATGAAGGGAAAGCAAAAATATCATCCCAATCTAAAAGGATATGGGATGACAATTCCATACCTTACAATTTTGCAGTTTGCAGCGGATAGCAACCCTAACCATTGCACTGGATGACAATTCCAACCATTGCAACTTCAGAATTTACGGTGGATGATAACTCCGACCTTTATTGGATGACAATCCTGACCCCTATAATATTATAGTTTACAGTGGATGACAATCACAACTCTTACTAGATGACAGTCCCAACTTTTATTGATGACAATTTTGACCCTTACAATTTTATAGTTTCTAGTGTATAACAACTTCGACCCTTACTATATGACAATTCAGACCCTTTAAAAATTGTTGTTTACGGTAGATGACAATCCCGACCTTTTAATATTCAAACCCTTTTAATGTTGTTATTTACCGTGATGTAAGTATTTTATCCACTCCGTTCGTCACTTTTCTCAGATTATTTTAAGGTATTATCCTAAAAATGAATCAGGTCCACACCTCCAGTGGACCACACCAAAGGAAGTTGCAGTGATAATGACACCCATTGTTGAAACCTTTTTAAGTGCCACCGTGATGTTATTTTTTACCATCCAACCTATTCATAAGGTCATGTAGATGTGGATGAAGTGAAAAAACAAATATCAGCTTGATCCGAAACTTCTCCAACTGTCAATAAGTTTTTAATGGTGGACGTTCAATCCCCACTTTGTGGTCCATTTAATCACTTAACCTGCTGCATTTTTTGGCTAATACCTTAAAAGTATCTGAGAAAATCGATGAATGGCGTGGATAAAACATTTACATCACGTTGGGCCCCATAGAGCCCTGCCTGTATGGATTACTATCCGGGCGGGGGTAGGACGCGTTCGTGTTAGAACACTTGGCCTATGTGAGTAGATCTTGTCTATGACAGAGAGAGAGAGAGAGAGAGAGAGAGAGAGAGAGAGAGAGAGAGAGAGAGGTAAACGTAAGGCAAACATGTCATTTCACTACATCATAATGGTTGGGTTGGCTAAGAGCTTTAGTAGAGAGAGAGAGAGAGAGGTAAACATAAGGCAAACATGTCATTTCACTACATCATAATGGTTGGGTTGGCTAAGAGCTTTAGTTGCATCTACGTGTGTAAATTGAAAATTTGGAAGTTTTTAAGTATAAGGCTTTGGTGGACACAATTGTACACTATTTACTTTTTGTGGGCCATATCATGTCCGTGCGTGACATCCACTCCGTCTATTATTTTCTCTCAATCATGTCAGGATGTGATTAAAAAAAAAGAAGAAAAAAGAGGCAAATTCAAAACTTACGTGAGACACACTCTACCAAATAATAGTAATTGAATGCCCACTAATGAAATGTTATTGGGGTTCATCTTGTTGTTTATATGCAAACCCTAATTCATAAGGTGATTTTCACTCGAATGAAGGGAAAGCAAAAATATCATCATATGGGATGACAATTCCATCCCTTACAATTTTGCAGTTTACAGTGGATAGCAATCTCGACCTTTGCTGGATGATAATCCCGACCATTGCAACTTTGCAGTTTACAGTGGATGACAATTCTGACCCTTACTAGATGGAAATCCTAAACCTTGGAATATTGTAATTTATAGTGGATGACAATTTCAAGCCTTACTAAATAACAATCCCAACCCTTGCTGATGATGATCTTGACCTTTATAATTTTGTAATTATAATGTATGACAACCTTGATCCTTATTATATGACAATCCCGACCCTTTCAATATTACTATCTACCTTAGATGACAATCCTACCCTTTAATGGATGAAAATATTGACATATACAATAATGTTGTTTGGGTTATATGACAACATTAGTATATACATTAAATTATGACACACGTCAAAATTCCTATCTATAACACATAGAGCTTCAAAAATTTCATATGCATAATATTATTTCTATCAACCTACAGGGGTGAAGGTACATCAGCACCAATTATGATAGATTCACTTACATTTCGAGTATTTAACTATTGACCTATTTTTTTCTATAAAATATAGTTTGAATTTTCTTTAGTCTTTCGGTGGAATTTGCCACTTGAATGCATCGCATAATCTTCCAAAAAAAAATGACTTAACAGTACTTAAAAGTAATCCTTAAATGAATTGTTCAAACCCTAAAATTTAATTTAGGAGAGTATACTGCACACAAATTCATTTAAATTCAGACAGCTCCTGAACCCTTAAGATATCGTGATCCTGCGATACAACGTATGGTTTAAAGTATATTTCGAGATTTTATGACTCGCGGAGAATGAAGAACACGTGACCCTATCACTCCAGAGACAAAGTCGCCAACTGGACCCTTTCCACAATTAATCCATGACGCCAATTGAATAACATAAATTTGGAACTTGCTACCATGAATTGAATAGGTACAGGAGGTTGCACCTAACATTAACTCTGAGCACTACATTGGTGGGATGTTCAAGAGATCCATCCGGTCCATCATGTGCGTTGCTTCATTTTCACCCCAATGCCCAAAATCTTAGGAAGACCTAAAATCAGGCAAGCCACACCACAGGGAGAAGTTGACAAGTGGACGGCACCATTAGTTGCGTGAGGCCCATCGTTGTGTTTATAAGGTGTCCAATCCATTCATCTAGTGTACCTCCACAGGATTAAGAGATGCCAAATAATTCACGATATTCTAAAGCTCATGTCAATGTGGGCCACGCCACATTAGTCATCAATTTAGACCAGAAGCAAGAGGTGGGACATATGATGGACGGAGTAGATGTCATGTATATAGAATTGTTCCCCCCAACGTGGTAGGCACTTGGAAATTAAAAATAGACACCAGACCAGATAAGCACGGATGGCAATTACCAAACTCTCACACAACTGATGGTCTTCCAGCCAGAAAGTCCAGTCCAACAAACCGCCAAAAGAAAGGTTCCTCACGACCAGTCTACCTGCCCGCGCGACGGATCACTGTGGCGATGATCCGGCATCTGCAACCACTTACAACTCTCCCACATGTCTCTCAATCCAAACCGTTAAAATTGCAGCCTCGCTACAAATTTTGATCAGGATTCCTGCAAGCGAGCATTGGTTGTTCCAGCCGTGGAGAATTTACATCAATCGAACCGTACGTTTGATGGCCACCATCTCATCATTTCCAAGGTAATTTTTGGACCATGGGGCCCAAGATTTGGACGGTTGGATTTGAGGTAGAAGCATGAGGGTGGCGAAAAGTTAAAAAAAGAAAAAAAGATAAAAAGGTAAACGGAACAAATATCCACGTGTTTTTTTTGGTTGGGATTCCCTTGCAAGGTAATCATCATCATCCAGCTCCCCTTCCAATATCACAGCACTCTTCATTTGTTTTTTATTTTTTTGGGAGAAGAAAAGAGGAGAAGAAAGAAGATGAGTTTTAGGGAGGAGAATGAAGAAGGAAGGGCAGATCTTAGGAAGCCCTTCCTTCACACGGGTAGCTGGTATCGAATGGGATCGAGGCAGTCTAGCATGATCGAGAAGCTCGGCTCTTCTGCTCAGGTCATCCGTGATTCCTCTGTCTCCGTCCTCCTCTGCACTCTCATTGTCGCCCTCGGCCCCATCCAATTCGGTTTTACTGTCAGTATCTCTCTCTCTCTCTCTCTCTCTCTCTCTCTCTCTCTCTGCTGCTGCTGCTTCTGTCGTCTTCTTCTTCTTTCTTCATCGCCCTCTCTCCCTTCCTCACTCATCTTTTCTTCTTTTGAAGGGCGGCTACTCTTCCCCAACCCAATCGGCTATCATCAGCGATCTAGGCCTTTCGCTCTCCGAGGTGTGTTCTTTTATGTCTATCTATTTAATCCTCTATTCTTCGTCTCTACTCTTTCCATTGATGTTTTCCCCCCTTCTTCTTCTATTTCTCCTTTGTCTGGAGCAGTTCTCCGTATTCGGTTCTCTCTCCAATGTCGGGGCTATGGTCGGGGCCATTGCCAGCGGTCAGATTGCTGAGTACATTGGCCGAAAAGGGGTAGGCTTTTATTAAAATTTTGCAACATATATCCTCCTTACCTTCGTTTTATTACATCTATTTTAAGTAAAGAGAATTCCGCCGGAAAATTGCAGTCCCTGATGATCGCTTCCATTCCTAATATCATTGGATGGCTTGCCATTTCTTTTGCCAAAGTGAGTTTGATTTCTTGCGTCTTTCCCTTTTCTATTTTCAATTTTGGGATTCCGTTCATGGCAGATGCTCTTTCTTCAGAATTTCTTCTCTTACCAATTTTTTTTTCCTACTGTAGGATTCTTCATTCCTGTACATGGGTCGACTGTTGGAAGGGTTCGGGGTGGGGGTGATCTCCTATACGGTAAGCTTGGTTGTATGGTTCCCTGCTCTCAATTTCTCCCAGATCAAAGATTAGAGCTTCTTATACATTACAAAGACCTTAGGCTATTACTCGTATCAATGTTCTGTAGGTGCCCGTGTATATAGCAGAGATAGCACCTCAGAACATGAGAGGAGGTCTTGGATCAGTGAATCAGGTTAGTTCCTTACTCTCTGCTGATGCTGTTCTAAACTGCCAACTAGTTCTCTGGATGAATGTTACTGTTGACTTGTTCTGTTACATTAATGAGGGGATCCTTTTTGTGTAGCTTTCAGTCACTATTGGCATAATGCTGGCTTATCTCTTGGGAATGTTTCTTCATTGGAGAGTGCTTGCTGTATTAGGTGAGGCTGGATGTAGAGGCCATTGAAGCTTCTGTCAAAGCTCTTTATCTATGCATTGAGGAATTAGTTGTGCGCATTTTATGTAGATTCCATGCCCACAATGTGCTCAACTATTTGACTGATACTTTTTTACTTCTTTTTTCTTCTCTCTCTCTCTCTTTATATATATATATATATATATATACTTTCTCTATAAAGCTTATGCTAGAGCAGAGTAGGCACTAGCTCAAATAAATATTGAGTTCAATTCGGCTATTGCACATTGAGCACACATGCCATTTTGAGCTGGTTTGATGGAGAAATCCGAGTGAGCACGCATCCTGGGGTGTATTGTGCCTTTTGCAATAGCGTGAACATTTCTAACATGATTGGCTGATTTTCAAATGGCTACAGATTGTCATTTTACCCGGCTATCCAATCTAGGCCTTGAGTACTCTTTTGAATTTTTGAGCTATTGATCAAAATCTCAATGTACTTTTTGACTAGGTTCTTCAGGTTTAGAGAAACCCAAGTTAGCTTGCTGCAAGTATTGACTGACTCAATTTGCATTGACTTGATCAAGTGAATTCGTTCATTACAAGTCAATCAAACTTACACCCTTTTTTATCTGCAGGAATATTACCCTGTACAATTTTGATACCTGGTCTGTTTTTCATCCCTGAATCCCCCCGGTGGCTGGTGAGTCTTATTAGTAAACACCTTCTTAACAAGTGCTGGGATTCTTATTCTTGATTCAGAGGTCTCTTTTCTTGGTGTCTAGGCAAAAATGGGTATGACGGATGAGTTCGAAACTTCTTTGCAAGTACTACGGGGATTTGATACTGACATTTCTTTTGAAGTGAATGAAATCAAGGTGTGCATTTGGACTGCCTTCAGTTCTTTTTTTTTTTCCCTTGTTTCCTTTCATTTCTTCAGGTCCATCAAGTCAATCTTCTATTTTTGCACTGTACTTTTGGAGCTACTCATTTATTCATGACAAATATGTGCACCAAATGAAAAGCTTCTGGATGATGTTTAATTCATATGTTGGCAACCTTAAAGCTATGTTCATTTTTTAATTTGCTTCATGCAGAGATCTGTGGCTTCCACAAGCAAGAGAACAACCATCCGATTTTCTGATCTCAAGCAAAGAAGATATTGGTTTCCTCTAATGGTCTTGTAGCTTGCCCAGTTTTATTTATTTATTTATAATTTATTTTTTATACACACGCTGTTATTTTCACATAAGTGAGTAAATGTCAGAACGTAATTTTCATAGTATCCTGCAGGTAGGAATTGGGTTACTAGTATTGCAGCAGCTAAGTGGAGTCAATGGCATCCTATTTTATGCGAGCAATATTTTCAAAGCTGCTGGTAGGTTTAGTTATCTATCTTGTTTCCACAGGCTTCATATTCCGTGGTGATGCATTATATAGTGGTCATGAGTAGCCTTAGCAAGTTTGTTATGCTGTTTGGTTCTGAATAGAGGGTTTTTGGGTCTCCCATGAAACCCCCAGTGGTTTTAATGTGTGAAAGAGATACTATTTGATCCTAACCAAGGGATTGTGGACAGTATCCTTGGGTTGTCAGTATGTACAATTTAGATCCATGGTTTAGAACTCCAGACCGTTGATTTGATGTTACCTAGAATGGATGAACCATGCTGAAAAACTTCCTGATTGGAGATCCAGTCGCCAGTATTGTGTGTGTTTTTTTTCAGTTGAATGTGGGCAGTTGCTGTTTTTACCTTCTTAGCCATCTTTTTGTATGCTACTAAATTCCATCTGGTCCATCCCAAGCCTGGGTAGGGGGTTGATGTCAGGTTTGTCGATGGGCATTGAAGCTTTGCCAAGCAATCACAAAAAGACCCCAAATAGCTGGGACAAGGCTGTGATGATAATGATGACAATATACCATCTAATTGAGGCCTGATTTGAAATAACAGGGTTCTCCTATCAAGGGGATTTTCTTGACATAGTCCATTATTGATGTGGCACAACTGATCAATGGTCTGGATAACAGAACCATGGGGTGCACTTGTAAAAACTGAAGGCTGGAGGATATGGTCTGTATTCTCCTGGCTTAGTATCATGATTCCTATAGGTGAAATCAATACCTGCGTGTAAGAGTTTGACAAATTAGTATGATTTATTTCTGAATTTGAACTTATCTCATTCTTGTCGCCCTTCTCAAGGTCTTACCTTGAAAGTGTTTTTCATATGGTTTACTTTCGGAAATTGATGATCCCCATAAAGTTTCCTCATATACAAAATCTTGTGTAGAACATTCAATTAAATGGCATGGCAGTCGAGTCCCCTAGTATATCCTGAAATCAAAACTCAGACGGCTAAGGAACTATGAGTTGGCTCCTGGTTGACTATTTATGTTAGATGATTCTCACTAGATGGCTGTAATTTGTACAGGGATTTCATCAAGTAATATGGCAACCTTTGGACTTGGGGTCATTCAGGTTATGATCTCATATCATCACATGCGAAAGCATATTTTCTCAACTGATTGAGTTATGATATTGCACAAACAGTTCTCCCCACAATCATTTAATTAGACACACAATATGTATGTAGGTTTTTGCCACTGGAATTACTACTTGGTTGATTGACAAAGCTGGTCGTCGACTTCTTCTTATTGTGAGTTGGAAAGTTTTCACATTTCATTCCGGAGTTTGACATCCCCACTACCTAATTAATGACGAAAGTCGTTTCTTGTTGCAGATCTCATCTTCTGGAATGACAGTTAGCCTTCTGATCGTTGCAGTTGCATTTTATGTCAAGGTTAGTCATGCCATCTCCTATTACCTTGCAGAAAATTTGGCACATTGAGATTCTTGGTTTAGACCTTATTTTGCATAATGGGTGGCTGGGTTGGCTGATGCCAATAATGTGTCAAGAGTTCATGAAACAACTAATCGCTTGTTTGGTTAAATTTATTTTTTTAGTGCTCTCTAATGTTTTTGTTTTCTTTTTCCTACGGACCCCAGGGTACTCTCTCAGAAGATTCTCGATTTTATAGTCTTATGAGCATACTATCACTAGTTGGACTTGTGGTATGCCTTCTCTCATAGAAGATCATTTTGTGGCTTTTGTTTAGTATTTCTTCCACACGTTGTAGCCTTAGTTGTTTAACCAATTGATATTCTATTAGGCATTTGTCATTTCCTTCTCTCTTGGAGTGGGAGCTATTCCATGGGTTATAATGTCTGAGGTATATAATGTTCATCCCCTGTTTCTTTGTACTGAATAAATTCAAGTCTTTTGATATTTATTTGTAGACTACATTTCATATGATTTTCGTCTAGGTAGCCACTTGAAAAAGGACACTTGTGTGGGAAACATGTATTGGACTTTTTTTATCAATTATTTTAGATTGTGTTTGTGACGCAGGGATGAACGTGATGAGGTCGAGCACTGTCTCCCTCAAGAGGATAACTATTCTGAATCCACGGAACTTCTCTAGACTCCTCACAGAGGCTTCTCGAATTCACGAGAAAGAAAGCAAGCAAAATAAAAAATAAGTTCTATAAAATTCGAAATTGATTAATGAATAATTGTCTAATGTGTCTCCTTACACCATTAATAAAGAAAAAATAAACCAAAATTCGTAATTACCAAAAATAGCAAAATTCTAACTCTAATAAAAATCCTAATTCTAACAAAACTCTTTTAAAGTCTAATTTCTAAAAATAAAAATTCTAAACAAACTTTTGTTAGAAGAATCCTAGCATAATTACAAGTTATTTCTAAAAAGGAAGAAAATCTAAAACTCTAAAAATAGAAAAATATTAAAAAAATCGGAATTACTAAAAATAATAAATTTTTCCTAAAAATTCGCTTTTGAGCTGAAAGTGCGCGTTTTCTGACGAAATGGACAGATGCGACCCACTTTGTGGGTCGGTTCACATCGGATGGCCCGTTTCAATAAAGATTGATAGGTTGTGCGCCCCATAATGATACCTAGATCAAAAGTTACGGTCAATTTACAGTCCACCTTCTTTTAGCCCAACCATGCTAGGAACGTATCTGTGCCATGTTCTACATCAGATTCCTCCACTTGAAAAAAACTCGTCCTCAAGTTACTCAAGAGACTTGGCTTATGATTATGAGATAACTTCTGACGCTGATGTTTATTAGCCATTTTCTTGTACTTAGCATTAGACCCTTTAGCTAACACAATACATGTCCTCATGCTTTCCTTGACTTGACTAATATCGATCAGTTCCTTCACTTCTACCTTCAAGATCTCACATTCTTTCTAATAGCATGGGTAATTAGGCAAACTTTCCCCTGAGACAGGATCAATGTGGTCTTGTATATCTCGTATAGGAGACAATTTATTAGGAAGTTCATCGAGCACAATCGCATTGAACTCCTGCAACATTGGTTTCAAATCTCCTGAGGTGATCACAGGCTTCATATATTCTTTCTTTTCAACTAATGCATATATATCTCTTGTTTTCTCACATTGTTTAACAAAAGTCTGTTCAGTTATGAGAGACTGTTCCTCAACTTTAGAAGTCTTGGGTCGGTTCTCCGATCTTGTAGAGACGAGGCTAATCTTTCTGCCATCTTTAGTAAATTTAAATACGTTATCCTGACCTCTATGCGTAGCAATAGCATCAATATTATTTTGCAATGGTCGACCAAGTAACATATGACAAACTTCTATATCGACCACGTCACAAAGTACTTTTTTTGAAAAGCCTGTTAGTACACCCCATTGTCAGTTCACACATCACTGTTGGCCACCCCCACTAGGGAATCGATACCAAGACCTCAGTGTTGAAATGAGGTAAGGATCACGTCACAAAGTATTTGATCCTTATAATTTTTACCAATTGAAAATGAGATAGTGCATTGTTCGGTTACCTCTATTTTGTTGACCTCCTTCATGCATCCAATCGTGTACAAAGATGGATGCTTTTCTGTTTTCAATTGCAGCTTTTCCACCATTATTTTCGACACGAGATTCTCACTGCTCCTGACATCGATGATCACATTACAGACTTTTTGACTTGTAGTGCACCTCGTTCGAAAGATGTTGTCTTGCTATAATTCTATTTCTACCTTTGGCATGTATAACGGCTTCCTCACAATTAAAGTGGTGGCTTGCGATTTATCATCATCTGATGGTGCTCTGCAGAAATCAGGGTTGTGTCGTACAGCGATTACGGGCGGTTGAGCATCACTTTGAGCTCGGGGTGGAATTAGCGCATCCGCAAATCGGTTGAGGGTTGCCTGCAGCCCTTGCATGGTCAACTGACTCTCCCGGTAGAAAGCTTCCATTCTTTCCGAAAGATAACGAATCCCTCGATCACCGTCTACAGGATTCTGGTTCATACCTTCGTTGTTTGTCATCGGCCCGAGGGGAAGCCTCGCTTTGATACCAATTGACGCACGGATGAACGTGATGAGGTCGAGCACCGTCTCCCTCAAGAGGATAACTGTTCCGAATCCACGGAACTTCTCTGGACTCCTCACAGAGGCTTCTCGAATCCACGAGAAAGAAAGCAAGCAAAATAGAAAATAAATTCTATAAAATTTGAAATTGAATAATGAATAATTGTCTAATGTGTCTCCTTACACCATTATAAAAAGAAAAAACCAAAGTTCATAATTACCAAAAATGGCAAAATTCTAACTCTAATAAAAGTCCTAATTCTAATAAAACTCTTCTAAAGCCTAATTTCTAAAAATAAAAATTCCAAACAAACTTTTGTTAGAAGGGTCCTAGCATAATTGCAAGTTATTTCTAAAAAGGAAGAAAATCTAAAACTCTAGAAATAAAAAGATATTTAAAAAATCAGAATTACTAAAAATAGTAAAATTTTCTTAAAAATTTGTTTTTGAGCTGAAAGTGCGCATTTTCTGACGAAATGGACAGATGCGACCCACTTTATGGGTCGGTTCACCTCGGATGGCCCATTTCATTAAAGATTGATAGGTTGTGCGCCCCGTAACGATACTCGGATCAAAAGTTACAGTCAATTTACGGTCCACCTTCTTTTGGCCCAACCATGCTAGGAACGTATTTGTGCTATGTTCTACATCAGTTTGGTTGCACCAAATGTCATTAAATTTCATTATTAATCAGACTAATTTGGTAGAAAATATCATAAAAGTTCATGATAATGGGCACAACCAAGCACGACCTTAATTAAAAACCTAGAAGTAGCGTGTAACATACACCTCACGTTTCAGAGGGGTGAATGCTGCATTCAAGCTATTCATTATTTAAAACAATGATACAAACTAACTAACAAAATACAGTAAATAGAATAAAAAATTAATAATCACATGTTTTAATGCATAAAGAAATTATACATATAAATAAAGATAACTAGTGTATCGAAATGCTATTGAATACCTTTACCAGGCATTGCAATAAAGATAACTAGTATATCGAAATGCTGGTTAACACTGCTTCCAGCAGAACAATTCTCCCCCTAATAGGGAGCTACTTACCCTTCTAAACTCCCAATTTTGTATGAATGTTTTCTAGAATGTGGTGCCATCCTGGTGAAGATGGTCTGCCCTGATACATAGGAACTCCCAGATACTTGATGGGGAATACAGACATGCCACACCCGATTTCTAGTGTGTTTTGGATATCCTGCTATTGATGTCGATGCCCATTATTCTGCACTTTGAGATCTTCATCCTGAGACCAGACGCCACTAAGGATGTCTCGATACATCGATGCTTCTTTGATAGTTCTGTTCCCAAACAATGAGGTCTCATCAGCATAGAGCATGAGTTAAATCACCTCCTTCTGCTAGCCCAAGCTTTGGATAAGACCTAAGCATTGAGCTTTGGATATCATTTGTGATAAAGCCTCACTATTTATCACAAATAACAAAGGAGATAACGGATTATCCTAGTGAAGAACACACTCCCCTTTGAAAAATTCCTTGGGGATCCAATAATTAAAATAGAGAACCAAGATGAGGAGACACAAGCTTTGTTCCAATTCTCCCTTCTGCTTCAAAGCTGATCAACCTCATGAAGAACACTCTCCTTTGAAAATTTCCTTGGGGATCCAATAATTAAAATAGAGAACCAAGAAGAGGAGATACAGGCTTTGTTCCAATTCTGCCATCTGCTTCAAAACCCATGCAATTTTGAAGCAAATAGATAAGAAGTTCCAATTTACATAATCATAGGCTTGTTTCATGTCCCCTTTGTATAAAAAAACAAGGGTACCATTTTTTTTCTGTATAGATCAACCATTTCATTTGTCATAAATGGACCATTCAAGATGCTTCTGCCAGAGACGAAAGCACTTTGGTGGCCTGATATAACCTTCCTGGTAACTGACTTTAATCCTTTTGCCAGCATCATCGAAATAATCTTGCAAATGCTTCCAATCAAGCTGATAGGACAAAAATCAGACAATTTTTCTACACCAGCCTTCTTCAGCATAGAAGCAAGAAACATTGCTCTGATCTATTTTCCCAGCTGAGGCTTCTGGTAGAATTCATCCAGAAGCTAGCATATCCTTTTCTACAATCTCCCAGCATCTTTGACAGAAGATTAGAGGAAAGCCATCAGGGCCGGGGCTTTATCCCCATCCGAATAAAAATCAGCATCTCTAATTTCCCTTCCCTACGAATGGTTTTTCTATTGATTCTACCTGATCCGCTGAAATGGAGGTAAATCCAGGCCCGCCAAGCTGGGGACATGAAATAAACTCTTCTGAGAAAGCAGAATGGAAATAATTGATAAAACACAAGCATAGTTCCTCCCAAGTGCTACGGGTGATGTCATCCTTCAAAACTGATTCGATGCAATTGGTCCTTCGACCACTTGTATGGAAATATGCTGCATTGCTGTTGCCCTGATCCAGCCACTTTTCCCTAGATCTTTGTTTCCGATATATTTCTTCCTTTTTCAGAATATATGAGAGAGGAGATGTCTGCTGCCCTCCTCTCTATCTCTTGCTGAGGTAGTCAACCATTTTTGTCTTCAGTTGAAAAAGGAGCCTGATAGTTTGAAGGGAGATGCATTATGATTATCCCCTAAAGGGAGCCTGATTATTTAAAGGGAGGTCCACTCTTTGCATATTATCCAATCCTCAAACTCTTGAACTGCTTCCGGAGTTGTAGCCACAACTACCATAGCACTTTTCTGGATGTTTACTTGAAGACTTTAAACTGCTTCAAAACAGCATAAAATGCTTTTGAAATTTTTAACCTGCTCCAAGGATTCCTTCTACACAATAAGCATATTGTCTGCAAATTGGGATGCAACAAATTCTCATCTGTCTACCCCAAAACCTCTGATAAGACCCATATTTGAAGCCCTTCCCAGAAACAGACTCAAGATTGCTGCAAGGATGGAGAACAACGATGGAGATAGTAGATGTCCTTGCTGGAGACCTCTTGAGCCCACAAAAGTACCAAAGGGGAGGCCGTTTACAAATGGAGGAAAACTTTGCAGAAATATACTCCACAATCCACCAGATCCACCTAAGACCATTCTTTCTTCCTTTTTTAAACCCACGCACTCACACCCCACACACACCCACACACTCACACGACAGTGGGATTTCACCACAATGGGTACTCGAACCCATAACCTCGTGTTGAAACTCATGTGAGTTTACCACTGAGGCATGAGTAAGGACCCAGATCCACCTAACACCATAGCCCTTGCTTTCAAGAAAATAATGCAGGAATCCCAATTTACATGATTGTACGCTTTTTACTGTCCCACTTTACACAAGATGCCTTCTTCACCTGCCTTTCATCTCAAGTCAACAGAGTCCTTTGTAACTACGGTTTGATCCTAAGTCTTCGGTTTCCTTAGCTAATGCCCCTTGAAAATGATAGATGATTAGGGTCATTACTTCCCTTAGTCTGACCTACAGGAATAGGGGAAGTATATAGAAACTACTAAATTGGAAAATCCCCTTGTGATTATAAATAATTTCAATCGACCTAGAAGTTGTCTTGTGATTCAAAAGCTCGATGAAGATCCTCTTGATGTTATGCATCTACTATGAAAAGCTTCATAAGCCTGGACAGTCTGGGGGAAGGGGTACGCTATAAGGAATCTCAATTCACCAAAAAGAGCATTACAAGTTTCTTTTCATAGATGTGAGATGTCATCTTTCATATTTTGACTTTCTATCCCCTATATATATATATATATATATATATATATATATATATATATATATATATATATATATATATATATATTGTTCTTCTTTTATTATTTCTCCTTCTAAATTTAGTGCTAGGCTCGCTACAGCTATGCATACTATGTTGTCTAATTTACAGAAACTATAGGCACATGTTCAAGAAAGGGTCACCTGCATATCATTCTAATAAATTATACCCTCATTGTATTCTCTTGTATAAGAGCATTAAACATTAGAGGTTACAAAAAGTGTGTACAATAGAACAATGGTCATTGATAGTATTAATAACTTTATTAAGCTCTTAGAGATCATGAGTATCGGATTGTCAATTATCTGAGCACCAACTTTAGTTGCTCTTTGGACAGTATTCCCTCACTTTGATACCAAGATAAGTGCCATTTGGTCATTTCCACCTTATTTAACTGACTTGCAGAATAGTGAATTGAAATACAGACTAAAGGATGTGCTGTTTATTAAAAAAACAGGAATTGCGAAACATCATCGAGAAATATGATTGTACCAGTGAAGTGCAAGTGACATTCTCAGCTTGTCCCATAGTTCAAAATCTGAAAACTTTGACTTGATGTTCAGCTGGGTCAGGTTGGCTCAAAGACTCGTCCTGAATAAACTCAATATTAATAATTATAATGTTAAAAAATAATAAGTTTGTGATAATTTTAAAACTTTTTACATTGGTTTGAGTAATATAAAATATGTAAATAAGCATCAACTCAATGTGCGACGCACTGGATAAGACTCTCACTCTTGATAATAGGTTCTGGTTTGACCACCATCTGCCCTCTTCAACTTTTTTGAATAAAGCGCCTTCACAAACTGAATGACTCGGTTCAAGTCACTGCTGAGTCATGTCACTCAACCAAGTCCTTGAGCTGATTTGACAAGTCTTCTTGAATCAGAAACGAGTCTGTCTCAGGAACGAGTTTCCTGATGTCTCGGTTCGAAATCTTGCTGAGTGAAGATCACTTGACCGAGTTTCAAGTCGAGTTGACTTGACAGTGAGTTTTAGAACTATGGCTTGTCCTGCATATCGATGACCATGATCTCAAGTCAATGCTTTATGAATGTCCTCTGGGTGCTTTGCATAATTAATTGAGATCTGGCTTAAGCCCTTGATTGCTCTTTGCTAGTGTATTTTTGTGTTGAATGTGCTCCATAACACGTACTTGGAAACAGGAAAACAGCATCAGTTAAACCCCCCAAAATTTATTTATTTTTTAAATGATCTGAGTTGTATGATTAAATTCTCCCTGATTATGTGGCTGACCTTAGCTAGACGGTTTTGATCGACAGCAATATGATTTTACTGGTGTTTAATTAATTCACTGTAGAATTGTCCTCTTTAAGATACTTCTGGATCGGTGCAGATACTTCCTGTGAATATTAAGGGCCTTGCTGGTAGCATAGCAACACTTGCCAATTGGTTCACATCCTGGGGGATTACGATGACAGCCAACCTACTTCTGAACTGGAGCAGCGGAGGTGAGCCTCTCTACTCTGTATTTGAGTGCCTTGTCTGTTGTTTCTGTCACTGTTCAGGATAATGTACTCTTTTTTTTTTCTTTTTTTTTTCGTCCTCTCTTGACAGGAACCTTTACCATTTACACAGTCGTGAGTGCATTCACACTAGTGTTCGTGATATTATGGGTGCCGGAGACCAAGGGGAGAGCACTGGAGGAAATCCAGTGGTCCTTCAGATGATCTTTTCTTTCTTTTTTCTGGCTGCTCTTGGATATGATTTGAGCATTGTTTTTCACCGGTCTTGCACACTTGCAGTGACATGCATGTGCCAGTTCCAGAAAACAAAAGCCGTGTAGCTCTACTGCTTCATAATTTTCAATTTTAACTGCTATATATAAGCGACTGCTTGTAAATTTATTTGCCTCGCACCATGTCAATAATGAAGACTGGTATCTTGATATAAATACTTTTCCCATTTATTCAACTAGAAAAAGAAAAAAAAAAAGAAGGAAGTCCGCTATGCTAGCACACACATTTTCAGGATCACAAGGTTCCTTGCATTTCTGATTCATACAATTGCATTTCTTCTGGACTCTTATGGTTACCAAGTTTTCTCAACAGAAAACGAATAAAACCATAAAGCTGACTTGGCAAACTAACTTGCCTTGTTTTGGGCTTATTTGGTCTGTAAACAAGGTGTTGGTAGCAGATGTTCTAAAGAAGATGTGTTTGAAATGGAAATAAGATGAGTGCTTGTTCATCAACAATGTCATTTAGCTCGATTGGCTTGTACAGAGAGGGCAAGGAATTCCTTAAGGTACTTATTGTAGACGCAAGGTCGTTCCAGATGAACGAGGTGACCTGCCTTCTTTATGCGTTGGAGTGTAGCCTTGTCACCCAATTGCCTGTTGAATTATCACACTTAGGTTTGAGGTATTTATTAACAAGTTAATTTGTGATCCAAGGAAGCATATATATATATATATATATATATATATATATATATATATATATATATATATATATATATATATATATATATATATGTTCTCCCCCCTAAAAGCCCTTCCATTTTGGCTGTTTCCTCATGTCTGTTTGCATCCCCCCTGATTCAACGGTTAGGATTGCTGCAGTGGGGACATTTTACTGAATCATATTGCTCCTTTGCATCTCCTTGGGCCGCAAGAATCTCAGTTAGTGCTGAATACAATTAGGAACCATATGATTGCGGATTTGAGGATGCATGGATTTCATCCCATTGAGTTTCAGTTCAGGAAAGTGGAGCCCATGGTTCAACGGTCAGTCAGACCAACCACCCCAGATAGCCATCTATCCTTTGGCCTTTCCAGGGTTGAATGTGGAAGGATCCTTAGTCTTCCCCTGATGGATGAATTGCAGGCCACCAATTGAAGGGTTAGCTCGTCCAGTCAAGGGAATTTCTGGGGGAATGGCCCATTCACTGTGGGGTCCATCTTATCAGTACTGTAGAGATAATTCAATCTTAGGCCTCATTTGCAGAAAAATGATGACCTGGTGATACTGTCCATATCTTTACTATACCCTTTTTTAAGGGTCAGAAATCCAGTCCAAATTCAGAAAGAAGAAGAAGAAACAAAGGGAGGCTTGGCTAGTAACTTACTCTTTCATATTCTTGGCAAGCTCGATGTCGAAAATCTGATCGTTGTCACCCCACAACAGAAGTATTGTCTGAAGATCCGGTATAAAAATTTTAATTTTAATTTTTTTTTTTAAATCACCTTAATTATTTCCTTATCCAAAAATATAAGCTACGGAGATCCAATCATCAGGCGGGTCGCCTCACCATAGAAAACAGTGGATGGACACCTCATTTGTTACAAAATACATGGGTGACACACTAAGATGAATGGATGCCTACCTATCTGATTTTTTTCACCATTTGAATGGGTTGGATAGGATATCCAATATACATGATAGATGTGAGCAAAGAAGAAGAGGGCGGTGTGGCTTAATACCTGGGAGAAGTTGGGGATGGTAGCATCTTTATCGCTGATTACCAAACCATCTAGTAGTTCACCTCTTTCCTTCCTGTTAGTAAACATCACCTGCATATAAATCGTTCATTCATTCAATCAACCAAATCCAACCATGGTATCATTATCTTCTGCATCAGGGGTCTACTGGTTTAAACTTGGAGCCCTATAGGTACTAGGTCCCACCTTTGATTGACCACAGCCCAAAATTCTCACCTAGTCTAATGGCAGAATAGAAGGTCGACCGTGGTTCACGTTACACAACCGACTGCCTTCCTTCTGGGGGACTTTGAACTATTTATTAGGAATTTTGGACGTATCCCACCCACAACAAAGCTCCTTTAGATGAATGACTTTTAAATTTAATTAGGATACTTAGTAATTAAGTAAATTTTGATTGAAATAAATTAGAAAAATAGATGAATGAATGGATGATGAATATTTATATGGAAAGTTGGTAGCTAGCACGTGTATCTGTTTAAATGGACAGTCAGCTTCTCCAATGAGTAGAGGATGGAGATTTAGAACGTGTGGAGCGTATGGTACAGAATGGATGCAGGGGTATTTAAATTTAGTCAGAGAAAATTCCTTTTCATTGTTTTTTTTTTTTTTTTTTTTTTAATAGTTTTTTTAAAAAATCTTCTATAGCGCGGATTATCTTTGTTAAAGGCATACAGAAATTTTGTGCTGGCGTTTGTCTTGGTACTGACAACGCGGGTGACACCAGTTGTCAAAACACATGGGGTGTTTTTTTTTTCTGGAGTGCGTACTACACAAGTTAACTTTTAACACGTGGAATTTCTCTGAGCCCACCATAATTTATGCGTTAGCTCTACACCGTCCGTCAATTTTTTCAGATCATTATAGATCAAGAGACCAAAACTGAGTCACGGACAAAGTACAACTGGACCACACCACAAAATTAAGCAGTGGGGAATATTGAATGACTACCATTGAAACCTTTCCAGGGTCCACCGTGAGCTTTATTTGCCATCTAACCTCTTCACAAGGTCACACAGACCTGGATGAAGGGAAAAACATAAATATCAGCTTGATCAGAGGCTTCTCTGGCCCAAGAATATTTCAACTGTTGGTGTCCAATTTCCGCTATTTCCTTTAATATGGAACTTTGGATTTGCCTTTTTTTTTTTCCCTTCCGCTCTAAAATGATATGGAAAAATGGATGGATGGTGTGGATCTGATAAATACATTATGATGGACCGCGGAAGCTCCACGTGTCAACGCTTTCCGGTTTTCTTCTCTCGCTGATGTGCTGCACCGCACGGTAATGGAACTTCTTCACCTGAAATTTATCGTGGCAATAATCTATTTCTTAGATCCACACCGTCCATCCATATTTTCAGATCATTATAGATTATGATCTCAAAAACAAGGCAATCCAAAGCTCAATTGGGCTACAATGCATCTACCGTTGAATACTTATTATGGCCACAGAAGGCTCTGATCTAGTTGATATTTGTGTTTTCACCTTCATCCACACCTGTGTGACATTATGAAGAGGTTAGATGGAAAATAAAGCTCACGGTGGACACTGGGAAGGTTTCAATGGCAGTCGTTCAATACCGGCCGCTTTAATTGGTGTGGTCCATTTTTACCTTTTAAGTCCATCATTTTTGGACTCAATACTCTAGAATGATCTAGAAAATTAATGTACGGTGTGGATGTAACACATAAATCATGATGAGCTCACGGAAGTTCCACACATTAAAAGTTGTGTTGTGCAGCACGTAATATATTGGTTTTGTGAGCTAGGAAATGACGTGGAGCAATGAGAATCGATGGTATCGATGGTACAGGGACGAGCGTTGATAAATGTCGGTTACTTGGGAAACGGATTGGCTACTCCCCCTGCCACCAGCCAATGGCTGGTGGTCGGTGCTCTGTAGGCCCTACCATGAGGTATGTGTTTCATCCATGCTGTCCATCTATTTTTATAGATCATTTTATATTATGAGAGAAAAATTGAGGTATATCAAAATCTCAAGTACACCACATTACAGGAAACAGTGTTGAATGAACGTTGACCATTAAAAAAGTTTTGGGGGCCATAAAATTTTTGGATCAAGCTGATGTTTATTTTTTCCCTTCATCTGGATCTTTATGACCTAATCAACAGATTTGATGTCAAATAAACAGTACAGTGGGCCTTAGGAGGATTTTAATGGTGGATACCCTATCATTATTTTTTTCCTGTGGTGTGGTCCAATGAGATTTGTATCCCGATAATTTTTTGTATTAATCTATACAATGATCTTTAAAAATGGATGAACGGAGTGGATGAAACAACTACATTATGGTAGGGCCCACGGAGCACCGACCACCAGCCACGGGGCTGGTGTCAGGGGGAGTAGCCAATCCGTCTCCGGTTACTTGGTGTGAAGTGAGGCCCACTTGGAATTTGGGCATCAGGAGGGAGTGTAGATGGATGGAATGGAGAGAGAGAGAGAGAGAGAGAGAGAGAGAGAGAAATTAGGATAGAAAGAGATTATTAATATACCTTGAGGAAGTCTCGGTAGAGTCGATTGGGGAGCCATATATTCTTTTTGGCACCAACAGATAAGAGTTTTTTAACACCCTTGACGTCAGATGGCAGAAGCAGGTCGGAGAAGGATGAGAATCCCAGGCGTTGGAAGATTGTTTGGGTGATGGAGTCAGTCATGGCTGTTACAGAGCCAGAAATGACCAAGGACGAAACGAGGGAAGGATATAAGTGGGCCATGTTGAAGGCAACAAAACCACCGTAGCTGAAGCCAATAACAACGCAGCTATGGATATCGAGTGCCCCTTGGAGAGCCTTGGCCAGGCACTGTGCCTGGAATGCAGGAGACCTATCAGTTGTGGATGTGGTCGATCCACCGAAAAATAAAAGGTCTGGGATGTAGACGTCGTAGTTTCTAGTGAGAGCACCCACCTGGAACTGCCATGTAAAAATTCCGTCAGCAGCGAACCCATGAACCAACACCACCACTCCCTTCTTAACCACCTCCTCATGCTTCTTTCTTTTACTTGAGGATGGGGCCCAAAAGTTCATCACTGTTCCCGGTTCGATTTCCACTGACTTTGGCCTCAGCCCAGCCATCTTCATCACCCCATGCACGAGCTGCTTCTCTGCTGCCACAAAGTTCACCATCTCTATCTCTCGTCTGACTTCAGCGACGCTGCTAAATCCACCTTTTAAAGAAGATAAACGTACGAGATAGTGACAATCGCTGCTTTTTTTAGGGCGCGGCTTCGGTGGGATCCCTCACTGTAGGGCCCATCTTGATGTGTTTTCTATAAATCCACGCTGTCCATCCGTTTTTAAAGATTATTTTAGAATATTTTCAAAAAATTAAGAAGATTAAAAATCTCAAGTTGACCACACCATAGGAAAAAAGTATTGATTGAATACTCACCGTTAAAAACTTCTTTGTAGCCATCTGAATGTTTATTTTCCATCCAACTTGTTGATAAAGTCACAAAGATATGGATGAAGGAACCATACAAATATCAGCTTGATTCAAATCTTTTGTGGCCACAATCATTTTAAATGTCCATTTACCATTGTTTCCTTTGGTGTGGACCACTTTAGATTTTAATCTACTTAAATGTTAGGTATAATCACCGAAAACGACCTACATTTAAGAAACATACATTATTATGTACCCCCACAGTCTTTACCCACTTAAGCGGCCTTGCTTTTGAGAGATTTATGTTTTAATTAGGCCTTTTGCAATAAGTTCCTGAGCTGGAAACACTCATGTTTGTAAGAAATCATGTTTGTGTTTTGTGGGCTCATTTTAGTACTTCAAGTTACCAGATCCAAAATTCAAGTGGCTGAAAACGTAAGGATTGAACGTCCACAGTTAAAATATTAGTGACACTGTACAAGTTTTGAATCAATCTAATATTTGTGTTTTTAGTTCTTCCTAGTATAAATAACGTTATAAACGGTATGAATGGCATGTAAATATCACCGTCTGTAAGAATTTTCCTACCCACCTATTACTCTAGTGCACCCACTTAGTCCTGAATCGTGATCACTTTTGGTCTCCCCTGAAATGAGCTCACAAAAAGGCTAGACAGGTTAAATTTCTCACAAACATAAAGGTGGGGCCCATCCATCTAAGTTTCCAGTGCAATAACCGCATGCGGAAGGCTTTAACAGGAAATCCACGTCCCTCCTATTAATGGGAAGTAGTTGGCAAGATTAGGTGAGACCACGGCCACTCCTAATATGGTGGGGCCCTTACCGTGGGTTGCAGTGGGGTCCACCTTGATGCACGAATTCTATATCCACACCGTCCATCTGTTTTTTTCTGGACCATTTTATGTCATTCTCTCAAAAATAAAGAAGATCCAAATCTTAGGTGGACCATACTCCAGGAAACGGTGGTGATTGTACACTCTACCATTAAAAACTTCTTAGTGCACACCTTAATGTTTCTGTAGTGTTTATTTATCATCTAATATGTTAATAAGGTCACATAAGCCTAGATGAAGGAAAAATAAATAAATATCAACATGATCAAAAAAATTTGTGGCCCATTAATAGTCAATCACCCCTGCTTCCCATGGTATGGTCTACTTGAGATTTAGATCTTCTTCATTTTTGGTATCATTATATAAAAAAATTTGAAAAAAAGGGATGGACAGTGTGGATACATAATACATAGATCAAGGTGACCCCCGCGGTAACCCATGGTAACGGCCCCACGGTCTTGACTCTTGGCGGAGGCTGGAGTCTCCAGTTTAAAGGCAGTTTAAAGGCGGTTGTTAGATTTTTTAAGTTATAATGTACCTGCATTTTCTTTATTATGCACTATCAATACACTTAGCTAGAGAGAAGCCCCCTCACAAACGGAATTGGATTGTGTACTGAGTTTCTCACCACGCTTTTTTTATTTTTTTATTTTTTATATTTTATTTTTACACACGCACACACACCCCACACACGCGCGCCGTGGGATTTCACCAGTGATGGGCACTTGAACCTTTGACCCGGTGTTGAAACTCCTGCGAGTCTACCACCCATGTAAGAGTAAGGACCCTTCTCACTAAGCTCTTATCATGAGTAAACTTTGTTCCCCCATAGTGAATGCATGTGGTTTATCTACGCCTTCCATCCGTTTTTCCATATCATTTTAAGAGTTGAACCCAAAATCGAAGTATATCCAAAGCTCAAGTGGACCATACCACAAGAAAAATTGAAGTATTGATTTCCATCGTTGGAATATTCTTAAGGCTCACGGTGGTGTTTATTTGTCATCTAACCTGGTCATAAGATCATACAGCCATGAATGAAGGGAAAATACAAATATTAGCTTGATCTAAAACTTCTATGGACCAAGATCTTTTCAACGATAGATGTTCAATTCACACCATTTATTGTGGTGTGTTCTGCTTGTGTAACGTTTCGAAAAAATCCGTATAAAGACCCGAGTATCACCTCAGGCAGAAATCACAAAGGATTGAATTCTGTAGAAATTAGGTGAAAATTAATTAAGTACTAAACTAAATAAATCGGAGTATTAGCTCGAACTACTTTCTATACAAACTGCAAGATCCAAAATCATTAGAATCGCTAACTCAACATTACCTAGAAACCTACGATCAATCTCAAAACCCAGTTGCTCCCGGGAGCATATTGAAACTCCGTATCGAGCCTGGACTGCGCGTCGAAAGTCCGATGACTGTGAAACTATAAGGTTATGACCACCTTACTGAGCTTGACAACCATCGTGGGAATAATGTCCAAATAGTATCTAGAAACGCACAACTTGAGCCTGGAGCGAAGTGTGTGAGAAACGTAAATATCTTCAGAAAATGAATTCAAACTTAAGTGAATTGGGCCGTTTGCTTACAGGCCAAATTTAAGGTTTCAGACCGTCAGATTCTGACCCAACTATACCTTCGGATCAGGAAAATTTCCCTGCACCCATTGGTATACTTGTGGCCTTGATCGAGTGACGATGACCGTTGAACTGAAACAAGTCATCCACGATCGATTCACTAATCCGATCGGACCAAAACCTTAACCTGGCATGGATCCATTGTCAGAGAACTTTCTTCAGACCATATGCGGGCAATGGACCTTCAAATGAGCTCCGTTGGCCCGAAACAGACACCCTTTGGATATAAGCTAAGTATACCATGACCCTGGGGCATTGACATCAGTTCTGGGCCTATATAAGGACCTTAAACCACCCCTCTCTCATTTCATACGATTTTCTCTAACCCTAGCAGAAAGAAGAGAGAAAAGAGGAGGAACGAGTGAGGAGAAGAGAGTGAGATAGGGAGATCGTTGCTGGGATCCTTTCCTACGACTCCACACGTCGAATCGCCACCCCACCGTCGCTACATCATTGATTTTGACTTCATTTTGGGTAAGAAATCTTAACTCTAACCTGTTTTAGGAATCCAAATAGAGAAATCGGTGAAATAGCTAACCTATTTCAATGTTTAGGTAGCCGTTGTGCCGTAGACAAAAACGTGGTATACGAACTGAGTTTGTAACGAGCATACCAACAAAAGGTACGGACTATAAATGTTTAGGTTATGGTTTTCAAAGCTTTCACTGTCAGCAATGATTTATGTCTGACTTGATTGCTGCCATATGATCTTAGTTACGACTTTTCCGATTTATCATGTATGTGTAAACTAAGTTGTTTACTAAATGCATTTCATGTGTTTGTTAAAATGTTTGAATGAATAAGAAATTATGATTTATGCTTCCCATGACTATTAATCTCGAATTCATGTTTGTTGTACGTATGACAACTCCTTTGTGAAAGGATTTGCTATAATATGTGTTATAACTAATTTATTATATGTATGTCGAGATGTGTAGTCTAAGTGTTTGATAAAATGTCTGAATGAAAAATTGCTTGTTGAAATGTATTTAATGAGGGTGTTGAGATAGGATTCTTAATTACCTTATTTATAGTTACAGTTTCATTCATGTAATCTATCTTGCTACTACGTGATTTATGGATGAAATGCTTATGTATTATAACATGTGAAATATGGTTGTAAAAAAATGCCTGAATGAAAATTGTATTTGAATTGGTTGTTAAATGCTGTTTAACTATCACATATAAATGCCTATTGTATTTGAGTATGATTGGGACTACTACGTAGTCCAGGCAATCGGTAACGGTTCCCGATCGATTGGTCGAACTAACCTCGCCACAACGGATACGTTTGATAAATTCAATTTGTACGGTGATTATCGGTAGTGGTTAGGTCACGAGAAGTGCGTATGTGCTCGTACCAATTGAACTTGTCAAGTAACTCGATGGCTTAATGTGTGTTTACCATGTATGGATGCTACTGCTTGAATCTAAGGTACCACTTACCAATGTAAAGCCCGTTTAACCTTGGTACCACGATCCGCTAAGACTCATGAGATGGGCATGGTGTGGGACACTGTGGATAAGCTGTCGGCTTACGCTGGGGTGACGAGCCTCCCCGTAGTGACCAGTGAGCAACCCAAACTCATGAGCTGAATACGATGGTATGGGACACTGTATTTGAGCTGTCAGCCTATTATCAAGTGACGAGCCTCTCGTAGTAATCTCGAGTATAAAATGGGCCTACGCTAAGGTGACGAGCCTTCCGTAGTGACCTCGAGTGAAAACTCGCGAACTTGCCTATCCATTGCTTTTCAAATCAGGGGTGATGTTACCCTATAACTTGCCTATCGTATGTAATTAAATAAGATTGACGACCCTAGATGGATCATTGTTTGGGTAAATAATAAAAAGGGAGGTACCTTAGCTTCCCGGATCTGCAGTATGAATAAGCCTAATCAAGAACTCGGCTAACACGTGCATGCACTGCATTGCATGTGCTTTGGCGATGAAGGCACAGTGGGAGTAGTATGTGCGACCGTGACATGGGGTCGCTGAGGGAGTGCAGGCGAGGAGCATGCATCATTATAGCATATCATTCTTGCATTAACAAGAGTACTTAGGATATGATTATTGTACTGCTTTATCATTACTGCTTGACTAAATTGATAACATGTTAAACTTTATCTTATAGCAACTGTTAAGGATCAAATATTGCATATTAGACCCCAGTTATTGCTTGGATTTATGAACATGATACCGTTTAATGGCCCGCTTTAATCATGTTTGTGATGCAGAGTGTATTTACGAGCATGGACTGAAAAGGGAGTTAAAAGCATGGATTTAACGCTCTGATGACACTAAAGGCAAGGGACGGACTCCAGGGGACTAAGATCGACGGAATTACACACCAGAGATCTGCAAAAATCGAGAAACTGAAGCTCAAGCGGCCTGAAAGTCAGCCAGAATGCAAGATCACTAGGTTTCCATCATCTGTTCGGCTCAAAAATTTATACATGGCTCGAGGACCAAAAACTAATCGTACACGTCAAATTTTAGCCATTGGATCCATCTGGAAGTGGCCCAACGGACAGATTAGCCCATAAATCAGTGATTTGGGCCCACCTGGTATCTGAAAATGCTTCAATTTTATTCTCAATGCCTTAAATGGAGTGACACAGCAAATGGATGGAGCAGATGTCTCACGAACATCACAGTGGACCCTACATGAATAGTGCGTGTACATAGTGTACACGCATCGGCCGTGCACCGGACGGTCAGCCCGGTCAAAGACGGGCTGACCCGTCTTCTTCTTCCACAGCAACAGCAGACGGAAGCTGTCCGTCCTTTTTTCATCAGTGGGCCCCACTCGCTCTTCAGATGATAAATCTGGACCATCCATCAGATTCCCACGGTCCATGTTACCATGGCCTAGGTGGAGAAATTTCAAGATACATCGGAGATCGGTTTTCGATCGTTCAAACGGAAGACTGACGGTGGAATAAAATAATTCGTGGGCCACCACGAAGCTGATCCAAAACTGATCAGATTCGACTGGTTTTTCGAGGGGAAACCAATGGACGGCGTGGATTTCTTTGATAAAACAGATCATGGGCCCCATCAGCAGCTCAGCGCAGGTTTTGCGCAGACAGAGCGTCCAAGCAGAGCCTAGACGCTGCCGACTCCCGTGGCCCACTGTATGATCTTGATCGTGGCCGGAATAACGATCCGTACCATCCAAAATGTCCACAGGGAGGCCATAACCCTGTCTAAGGAGTCTGTTTTGAGAGATCTTGACGGCTAGTCGCTCACACTCAGCCCAAACGTAGGTTGTCTTACGTTATTGCGCATTTCGGCTGCGAAACATGTTGCTGCGTAATGATTTTCACACATGCACCGACTCCCAGCCGACCATCTCATCTATAAAACAGAGAAAGAGTGAGAGAGGAAAGGAATCGAAGTTTGGGAACAGTTAGGACGTGAAGCATAGGAGAAAGAGAGTTTGTTTATTTTTTATTTTTTGTTTGTTTTCTTCTTCTTCTTCTTTTCTTTTTGAGATTTAGCCTAATCATGTTTATGTGTGGCTAAACCTCTTAGCTAAGGCTAAGAGGTGAAGCTTGTAGTCTGATGGGAGAGATTTTGCTTATGCCTCTTGTTTAGACTGACTGATGTTGATTTTAGTTCAATTAAAAGGAATACTTTCAGTTTTTTATGGTCTGTTGTGACTGAAATTACAATGGATCTGTGATGGCTTTGAATATTTCCCTTTTCCTTATATGTTTATGACGTCAGGAAGCCCTGTTGTTCACCATCGTCTCCTGGGCATGGTCGGATGACGGTACCCTTCCTAACCTTCATAGCATGTTGATTGGTTGGTAATTAGTTTAATTCTGTTGTTTGTTTTGTTTCCTGGGCATGGTTTGGTGATGAAATCCATTCTAATTCATATACCTTTCATCTCTTGAAAACTTAATCAAGTAAGTTCAGTTTAATTTCCCTGATTCTTGATACAGGCATAAGATCTCTCTGATTTCTACAAGTGGATCCTCTGAATCCCTAGTTTTCTTCCTTTGAATCTATGTGTTTTAGTCTACTATTTCATCATTATTCCTCAATTCCACCTGATTTAGATTTCATCTTAATCTAGTTCTAGTTCTTTCAGATAACGTACAGGTATCAGTCCCTTGGGATTCGACCTCGGTCTCACCGATTTTATTACTACATCACAACCCTAGACTTGGGGTGTGAACAAGTTTTTGGCGCCTTTGCCGGGGACTGACGGTTGCGATTCTCTGAAATTAATTAGGTTTAGAATTAGTTTAAGATTAGAATTTGACTAACTTTAGTCTTAGATTTTTATTTGATTTCTAGAACTAACTTGTTTTCCTGTTTTGTAGGATCCTGACATAAGTTTCTAAATTGGTAATTCCTTCCTAATTTCTCTACTTTTTCTACTTTTAAAATTAGGGTTTAAAATTTAGAACTAATTCTAGTATTTTCCTATTTGTAGGAAATAGTTTATTTTTAGAAACTTTCCTCTTTTGTTTTTAGAAACTAGGTTAGTTATTTCCCTTTTTAGAAATTAACTTTCTATTTTTGTTTTTTTTTAGTAACTTTCTAATTCTAACTCTTTTAGAATCTAATTTTGTTTCCTAATTTTCTACTTATAGAATTTTTGTTTAGAAACTAACTTTCCTATTTTGTAAGCCTTTAAGATAGAAATTTCTAATTCGGTAAGTTCTTTCTCTACTTTCAATTTTTCAGATCTCTTTTAGTAACTTACTTTCTAGTTTAGGACTTTCCTAATTTATTTTAGAAATTTCTACTTTCTTTTAGGAATTTCTTCTTTTAGAAACTGGTTTGTTTCTATCTTCCTTTTTAAGGATTTTTTAATTCTAGACATTCTCTTTAGAAACTGATTTGTTTTGTTTTCTTTTGTAGGTGTTGTTACTTAAGGCTTTCAAATTGGTAATTTCTTTCCAACTCTCTCTTTCTTTCTAGATTTTCTTTTCCTTTCTTAGGATTAGGTTTCGAATTTGATTGAGGGCTACGAGTGTTTCATGCCCAAGTGGGCCCGTGACAACACTCGACGTCTCTTGACTGAAGGAGGATTGGTTGAGGGGTTGACTATCCATCGCAGGACTAGACACCACTTGAAATCCCCTGAGTTAATTGAAGTAATGGCTGAAAACCAACCTCTTCTACCCCAACCTAGGGTGGAGGACATTCAGGATGAGAATGAGGTGTATCAAGCACCCCCGCCACGTACTTTACGAGATTATTTACAACCAGCGGGGGTGAGTACGCCCTCATGCATGATTTTTCCTAAAAATACAAGACATATGGACATTAAGCCAGGGGTTATCCAACTCCTTCCTAAGTTCCACGAGCTTGAATCTGAAGAACCATATCTACATTTGAAAGAGTTTGATGAGATCAGAGTCACTTTATATTTTCAAAATGTGTCTGAGGACACAGTCAGGCTGAGACTCTTTCCTTTTTCCTTAAAAGAGAAGGCTAAGACATGGTTACATTCACTGCGTCCTAGATCCATTGGCACATGGAATGATATGCAAAGGGAATTTATAAAGAAATTCTTTCCACATCATAAAACGATTACCCTTAGAAAAGCAATCATGAACTTCACCCAAAAGGAGGATGAAACATTTTACCAATGTTGGGAAAGGTTCAAGGATTTGGTCAGTTCATACCCACAACACGGCTTTGAAACGTGGCGCATTACAAATTTTTTCTATGATGGACTGACATCTTCCATGCGCCAAATGGTCGAGACAATGTGTAATGGAGAATTCATTAATAAAAATGTTGACGAGGTATGGGATTACCTCGATAGTCTTGCTGAAAAAACACAATCATGGGACTATTACCCAAAGTCGAACACCACGTCTAGGCCGACTCAATTAAAGAAGAAAGGTGGATTGTATCTCTTGAAAGAAGAGGATGATCTCAAGTGTAAAGTGACTATGCTCATAAAGAAAGTTGAGGCTATGGAAGGAAAGAAGGATAAGGTTAATGAAAGTGTTTGCGGCATCTGTGATTGCAACATTCATACAATTGAAAATTGCCCGACAATACCAGCCTTTTGAGAAGTGTTGAATGAACAATCTAATGCCGTAAATAATTATCAAAGACCTTTCAATGGACCAACCTCTAATACGTATAATCCTGGTTGGAAAAATCATCCAAACTTTAGTTGAGAAATGGACAAACTGCTACCCCTTAAAGTTTCTTCAATCAAAATCCAAATAAGGGGAAACCTCAAGAAGAACCGGTTCAAAATTCCATGCAAGAGTTGACCCATGCAATGCGAGACTTTATGCAAAAGATGGATTCACGTATGACGGTTATAGAAAAGGGGATGCTTCCTGCACAACCGCTCCCCAATCCTAAACCGCAATACGAGATAAGTGATCCCAGCTCTTCAAATCAAATGGGGCACGCTAAATCCATCACTACTCTTAGGAGTGGGAAGATCATTGATAAAACCCTTCCGGTTAGGCCCGAAAAGCCTCAAAAACCAGAAGAGGACAACAATAATGGATCTAGTGAGGCCCCACAAAAATTAGAACCGGAACTTCTAAAAAAGCCAGTTGCTCCATTTTTTCAACGGTTGGTTGCACCAAAACCTCTCTCTAACTCTCAGGATATCCTAGAGGTATTGAAACAAGTGAAAGTCAATATTCCTCTACTTGATGTCGTAAAACAAATACCTTCATATGCTAAATTCCTAAAAGATTTATGCACGACCAAACGACGGCAGAGTATTCAAAAGAAGATCTTCTTAACTGAGAAAGTGAGTGTCATCCTAAAGTAAGACGTGCCATAGAAATTTAAAGATCCCGGTAGCCCAACCATATCATGTGTAATCGGGGACCATCGAATTGATCATGCACTTCTTGACTTAGGAGCGAGCGTCAATCTAATTCCGTACTCGGTATACAAACAGTTAGGTTTGGGTGAATTAAAACCCACCCCAACCACACTACAACTTGCTGATCGCTCTGTTTGTGTACCAAGAAGGATAATTGAGGATGTGTTGGTCTAAGTTGATAGATTTTACTACCCTGTAGATTTTATCATCCTGGACACCGAACCCATCAATAACATGAGCACTCAGATCCTCGTCATTCTTGGTCGCCCATTCCTTGCCACTTCAAACGCAATTATCAATTGCAGGAATGGTGTCATGACTATGTCTTTTGGGAATATGACATTGGAGTCAAATATCTTTTTCAATAACGTAGAAACTTAGAGGATGATGACGATTTTCACGACATTAACATGATTGACTCTTTAGTGGAAGATACGACACCTCTGACCTTATCCTCTGACCCTCTAGAGACGTGCCTGACCCACTCCCATGATTTGGATGATGACATGATTAGGGAGACGTGTGCCTTGCTTGATATTGCACCGGTACTTGAAGTTAACCGGTGGAGGCCACAATTTGAAGAGTTGCCCCAAACTGATGTAGTGCCTCTACCGTCTAACCTCAAGCCACCAAAGCTTGACCTAAAACCTTTGTCCTCTGATTTGAAATATGTCCATTTAGGTCAGGATGAGACATACCTGGTGGTGATCTCTGCCCACCTGGAGAAAGAACAGGAGAGTATGCTCATATCTACTCTCATTGAGCATAAGGGAGCCCTTGGATGGACGATAGCGGACCTCAAGGGAATCAACCCCTCGATTTGTACTCACCGCATTTATCTTGAGGATAATACTAAGACCGCTCGGCAATCACAACGTAGACTAAATCCAAACATGAGGGAAGTGGTTAAGGCTGAGGTTCTTAAACTATTAGATGTGGGTATCATATACCCCATATTCGATAGTCAATGGGTGAGTTCAACTCAGGTGGTTCCTAAGAAGTCCGGGATCACCATCGTAGCCAATGCTAATAATGAACTCGTGCCAACTAGAGTTACTACGGGTTGGAGAATGTGCATTGACTACAGGAAGTTGAATACTGTCACGAGGAAGGACCACTTTCCTTTGCCCTTCATTGATCAAATCTTGGAAAGTCTAGCTGGTCATTCCTATTAATGTTTCCTTGATGGGTATTCGGGCTACAATCAGATTGAAATCGCCCCTGAGGACTAGGAAAAGATTACATTTACATGTCCCTACAGCACCTTTGCCTACAGAAGGATGCCATTCGGATTATGTAATGCCCCTGCCACCTTTCAGCGATGTATGATGAGTATCTTTTCTGACATGGTGGAAAAATATCTAAAGGTCTTTATGGACGATTTCTCTGTTTTTGGTTCATCTTTCAGCGAGTGCTTAGAGAGTCTTAAATGTGTGCTGAAAAGATGTGAAGAGAAGAACTTGGTACTTAATTGGGAGAAGTGTCATTTCATGGTTCATAAGAGAATTGTCCTTGGACATATTATCTCGTCCAAAGGAATCGAGGTGAATAAGGCAAAAATCGATCTTATCTCTAACCTACCTCCACCCAAGAACATCAGAGATGTGTGATCCTTCTTAGGACCCGTAGGGTTTTATAGACAATTCATAAAGGACTTTAGTCTCCTCTCTCGTCCCTTATGTAATCTTCTACAAAAGGATGCACCATACGAGTGGACTGAGCAATGCCAGGAAGCTTTCATCAAGCTTAAGGGCATGTTAACCACTGCACCTATTATGCAACCACCCGATTGAAGCCTTCCTTTTGAGCTTATGTGTGACGCTTCTGATTATGCTCTTGGAGCGGTTCTAGGCCAGAGAAAAGATAAGAGGCTCTACATCATTCATTACACAAGTAGAACTTTAAATTCTGCCCAAGTGAACTACTCGACTACGGAAAAGGAACTCCTAGCCATAGTGTTCGCTTTGGATAAATTTAGGTCCTACTTGATCGAATCCAAGATCATTATCTACACAGATCGTGCGACGCTTAAGTATTTTCTTTCTAAGAATGATTCTAAGCCTCGCCTGATACGATGGATTCTTCTACTCCAAGAATTTGATTTGGAAATTAAAGATAAAAAGGGAGTAGAAAACGTAATGGCCGATCATCTGTCTTGCCTTAATACCTTTGATTCCCCTGAGGCGACCCATATAAATGACATGTTCCCTGATGAACAACTGTTCTGTAATGACCCAAAAAATTTTGTGCCAAGACCCGAGTACTACCTCTATTTTCCTTAGAAGTTATTTGTGGGGTAATTAGCGCTAAACTCCATTGCTTATGAAATTAGCATCAATCACTTTACATTTGATCTGCATGACTAAAAACCTGTAGAATCATTAGCGCTAGGTTACTCTGAAATCTGGGATTCATCGCTAAATCCAGTTGCTCTTGGGAATTTTTAGAAACTTTGGATCGGACCTGGACCGCGCGTTGATAGTCCGATGGTGATGATCTTAGGCTATTATGGTCACCATGTTGGACTTGACCATCACCTCAAAAATCAAGTCCAGATGATGTCCTGGGTCGATGTGATTGAGTCCGGAGTGAAGAGTGTGAGAATGGTAAGAGATTAAATATGCTTTTATGAAATTTGAGTTGTGTCGCTTGCGCGACGATTTTAAGAAATCTGACCGTTGGATTCTGACCCAATTTCACCCTCGGATCAGGGAAGATGGCCTAGGCAATTCATAGTGCTTGTGGACCTGATCGAGTTTCTGTGACCGCTGAATTGAGTGTGGTACGCCACGGCTGATCTGAAGATCCGATCGGTACGAAAACTCAGTCTGACCTAGATCCATGGTTAGTGAGCTTAAGTCCGACCGCACGTAGAAAAAAGGCCCACCGGAAGTGTTCCGTTGGATCGAAAGAGGCCTGTTTTGGTTATAACCTAAGTATACCTTGGCCCTGGGGCTATTTTCATCAATGTTAGGCCTATATATAGACCTTAAAACCCTACTCTCTTTTCCATACGAATTTCCTAACCCTAGCTAAGAAAGAGAGATGAAAAGAGAGAGAAAGTGAGAGAGAAGTTGGTGAATCATCTTAGATTCTTTCCTGTTACTCTTCATCCTTAAACCATCACTTTTGAATCGTTATTCCGGTGACTCTAAGTTCATTCTTGGGTAAGTTAACCTAACCCTAATCTGTTTTAGAACTTAGAATAGTTTATGTGTTGTTGTAGCTCATTTCTATTCTTGCCTTAGGTTATCTTGTCGCCGTTGACGAAGACATATCGTCTGAATCAGTTCGGTGCTCTATTTCTGGTTTAAGGTGCGGACTTTAATCGTATAGGTTATGGTTTTCAAGGTTTTCAATGCCAGTGAATGATTTATTCTTGTTATGGATGAGATTTCACATGCTAAATGCTATGTTTATTTTGCATTCCTGATATGCATGTGTTATATTGAGATTTGTGTATTCTATGTATATGTAGGAAGTATCGTATACGTATAAAATATGAACATGTGTTTGCCATGATTATTTGTCGTGTATTTATGCAAGATGTATGTGTGTCAACTCCTTGGCAAAAGGAATTGTCCAAATGTGTGTATTCTAACATACATCATGTATGTTGACCTATGTATTCTAAGTGTTTGTAGAAATGTCTAAATGATCTAAAGTGCAATATACTATCCTATTTGCGAGCGTTGAGAAGCGATTCTCAACTCTCTTCTTGGTATGTATGATTTCCTACATGCAGGTCACATTCTTTGTTGTTTAACTTCAAGTATTACTTCTGTGAAAATCCATGTTAAGTTGATATTCTTCAAATGCTTACATACCACATGATTTGAGTTGTTGTTCCATTACTATTCTAAATTGTTGATATGAATATCTGTTGTAGTGGAATGTGTTTGGGACTATGAAATAGTCCAGGAAATCGGTAATCGGCCTTGAGATTGTGGCTGAGGCTGCTTTCGCCACAAAGGACGTGATTTGAGGAACCCGAGTCGTATTAGAGTTGTCGGCAGTGGTTTGGCCACACGTAGTGTTTGCGCACTCTATGTCGTTCAACCCAACGTGCGCTCGTGCTAGTCGAGTTCGTCAAGTAACCCGATTGTCCGATGTATGTTCACCATGTATGGACGCTATTGCTTGAATCTAAGGTACCAAACTTACTGATGAAATCCTATTAACCATTGTACCTTGATCTGCTAAGACTCATGAGCCGGACTGGTGGTATGAGACACCGTGGTCGAGTGTCGGCCTACGCTGGGGTGACGAGCTTCCCCGTAGTGACCAGTGAGCAACCAAACTCGTGAGCCGATTATGGTAGTATGGGACATTATATTCGTGCTGTCGGCCTACATTGATTGGTGATGAGCCCTTTGTAGTGACCTCGAGCATACCTGGATACCGCATCGAGGTGACGAGCCTTATTATAGTAACGAAGGTATGATAGGTGTGTATTGATTGGTGACGAGCCCTTTGCAGCGACCTAAAACCATATGATCGTATGAGATTATCTAGGACTGACGACCCTAGAATGGATCACTGTTTGGATAGTAATAAGAGGAAGGTACCTTAGCTTTCCAATCCTGCTGTATGAAAAGGACTAATAACAACTTGGTAATCATGTTCATGCACCGCATTGCATGTGCCTGGAAGAGGTAGAGCATTTGAGGTGATGTCATGCGTAACGTAAGATGAAGACGCTGAGGGTGTATGCGCGAGGGCACGCATCATTCTACATACATCCTTGCACTAACAAGAGTACTTAGGACATGTTTGATTGATCTGCTTTATCATTACTGCTTGATTGAATTGATAACATGTTAACCTTTGCTTTATTATTCTACTGAGTTGATCACTCACTCCCACGTTCTGGGATGGTGTTTAAACACCCACCAGACTCTGTCTTAGTTGCAGATGTTGATGTGACCCCTGAGGCAGAGCAGGAGTTCGAGGATGATGAGGCTGCATTTTCTTTCATGCAGTTTTCAGGCGGGTTCTAGTGAGCCTTGTTCTGATGCCTGGGATTCTAGAATTTCTTTTTGGGAATAGATGATGTCATTTGATACTTGTAATTTTGATAGTAACACTTGTAAGTATGACCTGGTATGTATATGTATTTCAAGGATTTGCACATGTACACATATATTTCTTTAAGTCTTCTGCTTGCGTTCTTCACTTATCCCTGAATTATGTTTGCAGTTTGGCTTAATCTATTCCATGTTTTATGCACTCATACAGACAACATACATCCATCATTCAATATGTTGCATAAGTGATGTTTTGAAACTCGGGAGCTGAGTTATGCTCGACCCTTGAATTTCAGGGCGTTACATGTTCAGAGTCTCCCATTCGCCTTGGTTCGCTGATATTGCCAATTATCTTGCCACAGGTTCTATACCGACGCATTGGACTGCATAAGATAAGAAGAAATTCTTTACCAAGGTAAGCAACTTTTTCTGGGACGATCCATATTTATTTAAATATTGCCCAGACCAAATCTTGAGGAGATGTGTGCCAGACGATGAGCACGAGAGTGTCATCTCCTTCTGTCATTCACAGGCCTGTGGTGGTCACTTTTCTGCTAAAAAGACCACGACCAAGATTTTACAATGTGACTTTTATTGGCCCACTATGTTCAGGGACACTCATGAGTTTTGTAAGGCTTGTGAGCATTGTCAAAAATTGGGAGCATTATCCCATCGAAATATGATGCCTTTGAATCCTATCCTTATCATAGAAGCATTTGACTGCTGGGGCATCGATTTCATGGGACCATTCCCCCAATCATTTGGAAATTTGTATATTTTGCTCACCGTGGATTATGTCACTAATTGGGTTGAAGCAATTCCGTGCCGAAATAATGACCATTGCACGGTTATTAAATTCTTAAAAGAGAACATCCTTTCGCGGTTCGGGATGCCTCGAGCCATCATTAGTGATGAGGGCTCACACTTTTGTAATAGACCATTCGAGAGCTTAATGAAGAAATACGGTATCTCTCATAAGGTGAGCATCCCATACCATCCACAGATAAGTGGACAAGCTGAGATTTTTAATAAGGAGATCAAACATATCCTAGAGAAAATGGTTAACCCTAATCATAAGGATTGGTCAATCCGATTGACCGATGCCTTATGGGCATACCGTACTGCTTTTAAAACTCCTATTGGAACGTCTCCCTTTAGACTTGTCTATGGGAAAGCTTGTCACTTGCCTGTGGAGTTGGAACATAGTACTAGGCGATCAATTCTGAATTTCAATCTGGACAATGCTGGCTCGCTATGTAAACTTCAATTAAATGAACTTGAAGAAATCTGGAACGATGCGTACGAGAACTCGAGAATTTACAAAGACAGAATGAAGGCGTTTCATAACCAACGTATTCTACGAAAATCATTCACACCTGGTCAGAAAGTCCTTTTGTATAATTCTCGATTATATATCTTTCCAGGTAAACTTCGATCTCGTTGAACTGACCCTTACATTGTGGTCACTGCGTATCCTCACGTGGCCGTTGAGATAAGAGATCCTGATAATGGCAAAGAGTTTAAAGTAAATGGATATCGCTTAAAGCCATTTGTCGAGAAATTTGATTCAGAGGACATGTCCATACCTCTGACTGATCCTATTTACCAGGATTGATCTCCTAGTCTGATGGAGGTATAGGTAGGTTTCCTGTTTTCATAGGACTAGGATAGTTTTCGTTATGCTATTTTAGGATAGACGGTAAACTTAGCGCTCCTGGGAGGCAACCTAGCCTTTTATTTTATTTTATTTTAGTTAGTTAGTTCAAATGTTTGTGGGTAACATTGCTGCAAACCCTCATGAGACTACAACCCGTCCACTAGGGGCAACCTAGGGGTTTAAAGGCTTGTAGCATACGCTAAATGCAATTGAGAGCACCTGCGGAAGTGGTGTAGGTAGGATTTTATTTTTGGTTATTTTTATTTTACTTCTGTTGGTTTCTCTTGTGCTGACCCGCTCTTACGTAGATATTTTTGGAAAACTTTTTGATTATTTCATCCAGGTACTATCTTTCCATTACTCCTCTTATATTTTCGTTGTCCCATGTGCATTACATGCTTATTTCTTTTACATTGAGGACAGTGTAGATTTTTGGTTGGGGGTTGATGGGAGATTAGGTTTCCTAATCAGTGTTTTCTTGGTCTTGAGGAAAAATTGAATTGTGAAAATTTTTATTTTTTTTTGGAATTTCTTATAAATTTCAAGATACGTAATGTTGGTAATTTATGACTCTTGGATTCAGCATCTTTTAGATTTCACAATTAAGTTTGAAGTGTTAATCCGGAATTAAAAGTTGTAAACATTGATTGAGTCATGATGTCACAAAACGCATCTTGCTTGCACATTAAGGGTTCAGTTCGATATTGAAAGATTAACTTGGTAATCACTACACATGAAAGGAACCAATTTGGGAAATTGAAAAGAGTTAGGTGAACAGTCTTTACTATAGGTTTGCTCCCTGTAGGTGAGGATTCGATTCCCCATGGAAGATATTTGAAAAAGAGTTGGGTATACAGTCTTTACCTTAGGTTTGCTCCCTACAGGTGAGGATTTGATTCCCCTTCTTGGCGTTACTTTTAATGAAAAAAATAATCAAAAATTTAAAAAAAAAAGATAATGTGTGAGGCAAGTTTTGGTTATCGTGAATTCTCTTATTGGTTACCAATGATATCCTTAAATAGAGAGGTGAATCTTAATGTTGATAAGTCGAGATTAGACTATACATCCATGAAATTCAATGTTTAGAATTGTTCTAATTGACAGAATAATATTTTGAACTTAATTATGAAGTTACCGTGCGCTTGAGTCCAGGGGAAAATAATGCCCAATATTCATGAATCTTAGAATTCTAGTATATCTGGATTGTTTTTTTTTTTAAAATTCACTCGAGTTTATAAAAATTGTTCTGTAATTCTCAACTTATCTTTCGTATACTTTGCTCGGGACTAGCAAAATGCTGGTTGGGGGTTGTGTTAAGGATCAAATATTGCATATTAGACCCCAGTTATTGCTTGGATTTACGAACATGATACCGTTTAATGGCCCTCTTTAATCATGTTTGTGATGCAGAGTGTATTTACGAGCATGGACTGAAAATGGAGCTTAAAGCATGGATTTAATGCTCTGATGACACTAAAGGTAAGGGACAGACTCCAGGGGACCAAGATCGACGAAATTACACGCTAGGGATCCGCGAAAATCGAGAAACTGAAGCTCAAGCAGCCTGAAAGTCAGCTAGAATGCAAGATCACTGGGTTTCCATCATCTGTTCGGCTCAAAACTTTATACATGGCTCGAGGACCAAAAACTAACCGTACACGTCAAATTTCAGCCATTGGATCCATCTGGAAGTGGCCCAACAGATAGATCAGCCCATAAATCAGTGATTTGGGGCTCGCCTGGTATCTGAAAATGCTTCAATTTTGTTCTTAACGCCTTAAATGGAGTGACACAGCAAGTGGACGGAGCAGATGTCTTACGAACATCATAGTGGACCCTACATGAACAGTATGTGTACATAGTGTACACGCACCGGCCGTGCACCGGACAGTCAGCCCGGTCAAAGACGGGCTGACCCGTCTTCTTCTTCCACAGCAACAGCGGACGGATGCTGTCCGTCCATTTTTCATCAGTGGGCCCCACTTGCTCTCCAGATGATAAATCTGGACCATCCATCAGATTCCCACGGTCCATGTTACCATGGCCTAGGTGGAGAAATTTCAAGATACATCGGAGCTCAGTTTTCGATCGTTCAAACGGAAGACTGACGGTGGAATAAAATAATTTGTGGGCCACTAAGAAGTTGATCCAAAACTGATCAGATCCGACTGGTTTTTCGAGGGGAAACCAATGGACGGCGTGCATTTCTTTGATAAAACAGATCATGGGCCCCATTAGCAGCTCAACGCAGGTTTTGCGCAGACAGAGCGTGCAAGCAGAGCCCGGACGCTGCCGACTCCCGTGGCCCACTGTATGATCTTGATTGTGGCCGGAATAACGATCCGTACCGTCCAAACTGTCCACAGGGAGGCCATAACCCTGTTTAAGGAGTCTGTTTTGAGAGATCTTGATGACTAGTCGCTCACACTCAGCCCAAACGTAGGTTGTCTTGCCTTATTGCACGTTCTGGTTGCAAAACATGTTGCTGCGTAATGATTTTCGCACATGCACCGACTCCCAGCCGACCTTCTCATCTATAAAATGGAGAAAGAGTGAGAGAGGAAAGGAATCGAAGTTTTGGAACAGCTAGGACGTGAAGCATAGGAGAAAGAGAGTTTGTTTATTTTTCTATTTTTTGTTTGTTTTCTTCTTCTTCTTTTCTTTTCTTTTTGAGATTTAGCTTAATCATGTTTATGTGTGGCTAAACCTCTTAGCTAGGGTTAAGAGATGAAGCTTGTAGTCTGATGGGAGAGATTTTGCTTGTGCCTCTTGTTTAAACTAACTGATGTTGATTTTAGTTCAATTAAAAGGAATACTTTCAGTTTTTTATGGTCTGTTGTGACTGAAATTACAATGGATCTGCGATGGCTTTGAATATTTCCTTTTTCCTTATATGTTTATGACGTCAAGAAGCCCTGTTGTTCACCATCGTCTCCTGGGTATGGTCGGATGACGGTACCCTTCCTAACCTTCATAGCATGTTGATTGGTTGGTAATTAGTTTAATTCTGTTGTTTGCTTTGTCTCTTGAGCATGGTTTGGTGATGAAATCCAGTCTAATTCAAATACCTTTCATCTCTTGAAAACTAAATCAAGTAAGTTCAGTTTAATTTTCCTGATTCTTGATACAGGCATAAGATCTCTCTGATTTCTACAAGTGGATCTTCTGAATCCATAGTTTCCTTCCTTTGAATCTACGTATTTTAGTCTACTATTTCATCATTATTCCTCAATTCCACCTGATTTAGATTTCATCTTAATCTAGTTCCAGTTCTAGTGAGTTTTAGATAACGTACAGGTATTAGTCCCTTGGGATTCGACCTCGGTCTCATCGAGTTTATTACTACATCACAACCCTATACTTGGGGTGTGAACAGCACCACTGAGTTGATCACTCACTCCCACTCTGGGACGGTGTTTTAAAACGCCAACCAAACTTTGTTTTAGTTACAGATGATGGTGAGGCTTACGAGGCGGAGCTGAACTTTTATGAAGATGAGGAGTTCTCTTATGTACAACTATCAGGCGGGTCTATGTAGACCATGTACTGATCGATGGGATTACAGGGATTATATGATTTAGTCGAACTTTCATATTTTGTATTTTGTAAATTTTGGATCAACACATGTATATATTCAGCCTGGTATCACACTCATACTCTGGGGATTGAGAAACACTTCTATATATTATATACCTATCTTAGTCTTCCGCTTGTTTAACTTAATTATCTCTAGAGTATGATATACTGTTTTTAGTATAATCTTTCTCATGTTTAATGCACTAATATGAACAACATTTAATCATCATTATCTATGTTGCATAAGTGATGCGTTGGAACTCGGGAGTTGAGTTTCTGCTTGACCCCTGATTTTTGGGGTGTTACAAGTTGGTATCAGAGCATGATTTGGATTAAACTGGACTTGGGTTGTGGTAACACGACGCACACTGACGTACTTTAACTTATGAGGGGGCAATGAAATGTAGAAACAGTCGTAGGATCCCAAGTTTCACCAACGGGCGAAAAGTGACCGTTACATTTAGCTCGTATGCGACCGAGACCATGTAAAATGATCTCAATTCCCCCTTAGGCCTTCAAATGATAGGTTTAAACTATTATCCAACAAATCCCCAACTCGAAACACACCAAAAGGCGTGAATATGTGCGAGATGGGGTGAGAAAACACACTTCACGGCCATAGGGGCCCAAATCGCATGAAACGGGGGGAACCAGAGTAGCCCCCACATATTTTCGGAACCCCCCCAGGGAGGCCACCACCCCCAGGCGGCGGCATCGCGGCCAGAACAGGGAGGCACGATGTTATAGCGCCGACCACGATGCATCGCGATCTGGTCTAGTGGGCTCGCGGGTCCGGCGGCCCGCCGCCCCTCCCACACACATGTGGGGCCTGGTTTCATGTGGGACCACCCTATTTAGGTCCCCTTTACCCTCCTTTGCTCATTTTGCCCCTCCCCTAGCTCTTAAACCCCTCCAAACTTGTAATTTCTCTTTCAAATCTCTCCTTCATCTTCTTCCTTTTCTTAAACCCACCTCCACCATTCTCTCAAACCCATCTCCTACTACCTTCAATTCCCTTTTTTTCTTCCCATTTGAGTGTACAAACCTACCTTTGTGTCTCATAAACCTTAAAATCCACCAATCTATCTTATCCTTCAATCTTGCTTCACACTCATGGCTCTTTTTGAGCTAGTGGCTGCCATCTTTTCCCTTTCCACACTCCTTTCCCTTATGGGAAAGAAGAGGGCGCCGGTGGATGAAGCCGGGCCTAGCCGCCTTACCCATCCTAGGAAGTAGAAAAGCATCGAGGCTAGCACTAACGTTGAGTGGGAGCGAAGGACGAAGTGGGAGCGAAGGACGAAGTGGGATCTCGATCCCCAAATTCCTCTCGAAAGAGCTTTGCCAGTGGGCATCACACATGGTAGGTTTCAAGGCCGTAAAGTTATCTTTGAAGCATACATGGACGAAAGACTATTTGGGCTTTATTCGGTGATGGACCTCCTGTTGGACACCGGGTGGGGTCCCATATTTGAGGGCAAGTCATGTGGATGTGAGAGCACTGTCCGAGCCTTTTACGCCCACATACGATATCCACTGCTAGAGCCTCTACAGTTCGTTATCCCAGTGGGAAGGCGGGAAGTCATTATTGATGTTGGTGTTGGTGTGATATCTTGAATCATGAGGATTCCACATGGAGAGGTACATGCTAGCAAGAAGAATCTTAAGAGTATCCGAGAAAGAGATCGCCGCACGCGGTTTCATTGCGACTGACTGGTTCATTGTAAGCGAGGCAATTACCTCCCAGTGACCGACATGACTTCTGACTTCCGCCTACTCCACCATATATTCACATACAATGTGTATCCTAGGTGGAGTAATCGCGCCAAATGCACACGTTTGATGGTGGACTTCCTATATAGAGTCGGGCAAGGAGACAAGCTGTGTCCGCCTACGTACGTACTACTACAGATAGTTCAGACCGCACGCACCCTTAGGACGGATATTTCACTCCCATTCAGCCAACTTATATGTAAGATTGCTCATGAGTTCGGCTACAGACTTAACACGGATGAGCTTGCGTTAATCTATTTTATCAATGACACCACACTCAACAACATGGGCATTGAGCCGTGACTACGTCAAGCCCAACTTGATGAGTATGGTGACGAGATAGAGGAAGAGGACGGAAGCAGTGAAGAGGAGGAGGAAGAAGAATTTGATGAAGGTAATGAAGGAGGGGAAGGAAGTGATGGTGAGGGAAGTGATGAGGAAGAGCAGGGAGAGGAAGAAGAGGAGGCCCAAGACTCTGATGAGGGTCCTCCTCCGGCTACACAAGAGCACCACCGTGATTGGGCTACTTTAGAAGCCCACTTAACTCAAATTGAGGAGAGTCAAGTCGCCCTGAGACAGGATGTCGAAGAGACTCGGGGCGAAGTGAATCAAAAGCTTGACGAGAGTTAGGCTTACATGAAACAAAGGTTTAAGAAGGTGTCTCGCACCTTGAAGGCTCTCCTGTGTTGATTACAGGACAAGGGTGCTCCTCCACATCACCAGATTCGAACGACTAGTCATATGTTGTAGTCGTCTTTTAGTTTATTTTGTTGCTAGTTTTCTTTTGTACTAGCCTTGGTAGGCTTGGTTGGGTGTTAGTGTGTTTAGCATTTAAAACTCGTGTTATAATAGATCACATGCATTTTCTGTCATGATCCATGTAAGACTACATCTCATGTATTGTGACGATTTTGGTTGAATGAAATGTATGAAGTTTATTTTGACTTGAAATGTGAATGATGTTTGGATGAGTGTTTGTTCTTATGCTAAATCTTACATGGGTTGCACCCTATGTTTTGTATAGGGAATGCCACCTAAGGCCACTCAGAGTATGACACGTCTTAGCTTGGCGAATCGAGTGACGGGGCACCTCCCCTAAGCAATAGCCATACGAACCCTAGTTTGGGCCTGAATCACGAGACTATGCCAGATTCTCTACTGGCCCCTGGCCTTACAAATGGGCCAACACCTAGGGCACCACTGGTTCTAGAACAGAACCGTCCATCTACCTCGACGCCACACATGCCTCAAATAGCTTCTCCTCCTGATAAATTGGAGCATATGATGCTCCTTATGCAGTAGCGACAGCAGATTTAGACCACCATTGCGGGGGCTCTTGCCTAAAACATGAATGTGGCCCTGCCTACACCACCTGTGCACCCTGTTGGAAACATGAATGCCAGCAGTTTATTTGAGCAATTGCAGTGCTTCCGACCTCCCACCTTTATGGGTACTCACAGACCTGAGGAGGCCGAGTATTGGCTTGATCACATCTCTAAGATGCTGAAGCCGCTGCACTGCACTGAGGCAAAGCAGGTCGAGTTGGTTACGTACATGTTTGAGAAGGAGGCTAGTCTATGGTGGGACAGCATCCTACAGATGGTTGTTGCTGGGTATGTATGGACATGGGAAGCTTTTGAGACCCGTTTCCATGAGACGTACTTCCCCCTCACTTACCGTAATGAAAAGGAGGGAGAGTTTCTTCACCTCTGACAAGAAGGGATGACCATAACAGAGTATGAGAACTGCTTTACGGAGCTGGCCAGATACGTTCCTTTGATACTAGCAGACGAGCCGATGTGAATGCGACAATTTTCTGAGGCTCTGCGACCTGAAATAGGTACGAAGATGTGTTGTGCTAGCATTCCCAACTATACTGAGCTAGTGAACATGCCCCTGTGAGCTAAGCAGGATGGGGATAGACTGTCCCGTACATGTGTACCCATGGGTCCGAGGCCTCGACCTGATTTGCCGAACAAACCATTCCTCGGCAAGAGGCCACGGCCAGATTTGCCTCATAGGCTCTTGGCTCCACCAACACGGCCTAGGTGATCAGATGTGTGGTGCACTTACTGTAAGAGGTTGGGCCATATTGACACTTATTACTTTACCAAGATGAGGGACAACGGCTTCGCCCCTTCTCAAAAGATTAACCGTCAGATGCCGCAACCTATCTCAGCTCCATGTCTACGATCAGCACCACCTGCATAGCCATCTTACCGACCACTGACACCTCAATTTAGGCCGCCTCAATGGCCTATGGCAGCTGTTGAGGGTCAAATATTGCATATTAGACCCCATTGATTGCATGGATTTATGATTATGTTATTGCTTAATGGCCTGAATTAATCGTGTTTGTAATACAGGGTGTGTTTAAGAGTCTGGACTGAAAAGAGAGCCTAAAGTATGGATTTAATGCTCTGATGACACTGAAGGCAAGGGACGGATTCCAGGGGACCAAGATCGACAGAATTACACGTCAGGGTTTCGCGAAAATCGAGAAACTGAAGCTCAAGCGGCCTGAAAGTCAGCCAGAATGCAAGATCACAGGGTTCTCACCATCTGTTCAGCTTGAAACTTTATATATGGCTCGAGGACCAAAAACTAACTGTACATGTCAAATTTCAGCCATTGAATCCTTCTAGAAGTGGCCCAACGGACAGATCAGCCCATAAATCAGTGATTTGGGGTTGCCTGGTATCTGGAAATGTGTCAATTTTGTCTTCAACTCCTTAAATGAGGTAGCAAAACAGATGGACAGAGCAGATTTCTCTCGAACATCATTATGGACCCCACGTGTGTATTGCATGTACACAGGTACATGAGCATGAGAGGTACGCCATACTAGGGATCCGATCAAAACTCGGTTTGACCAAGTCTCCTGCTCAAAATAGGAAACCACATTTCCTGTGGCGTGAAACAGAGTCTCGGTTGGACTCTTGTGGGCCACCACCATGCATCGAAGGTCCGATCCGGACCGTCTATCAGAATTCGACAGGTCCACTAGCCTTGACCTAGGTGGAATTTTTCTAGGAAGCAGTGTGTAGTGGATTTCGACCATCGAAACTCAGGATGGACGACAGAATACAATATCCAGTGGGCCACACAAGAACCTGCCAAAACCACTCGTTCCTGACTGGATTTTCATGAGGATTTCAATGGTCGGTGTGAATTTCTCATAAAACATCACTATGGGGCCTACCGATCACGTCAGCAGGTCTGCGTGAGCCTTATGCGCGTACGAAAAATCTGGAGATTCGGGGGAGTTGTGGGCCACGATCATCAATCTTTTCGAAGATCTGAACCGTACATAAGAGAGAGAAGGTGGCCATAACACCTTCCAAGAAGTCATTTTTGAGAAATATATATGATCAGCCTTCCAAACATATCACGAGGGTAAGGGTTTTCGCGGCACAAAAATAGGGTGCGCGTCCGGGACTCTCCCTACGCAAGAAAAGAGTGCGGAAGCTTCACCGTCTTCACAGTCGCTGACTTCCTTCAGCTATAAAAGAAAGAGAGAGAACGGGAAGAGGGGATCGTTTTTTGGTGTGGAATTTTGGAAGATTTTTGGCTGCTGGAACGTGAAAGAGAGGAAGAGATAATAAGTGTGTTTTCTTCTTTTCTTTTATATATATTTTTTCTTTTTATTTGCTTTGTTCAAAAGGTTTAGCCCATTCATGTGTGGCTAAACCTCTTAGCTAGGGCTAAGAGGTGAAGCCTGTAGCGAGATAGGAGATTCTATTTTGTGCCTTTAATTTAAATTCATGAACTGAATTTGATTTTAGTTGATTATTAAAGGAATACTTTTCGTAGTCTTTAATGGTCTGTTGTGACTGAAATTACAATGGGTTTGCAATGACTTTGAGTATTTCTTTCTCCTTTTTATGTTTATGAAGTCAGGAAGCCCTGTTGTTCATCATTGTTCCATGGGCATGGTCGGATGACAGTACCCTTCCTGATCTTCATACATTATTGGTCGGTTGGTAATTAGTTTAATTCTGTTGTTTACTTTGTCTCCTGGGCATGGTTTGGTGATGGAATCCATTCTAATTCATATACCTTTCATCTCTTGAAAACTATATCAAAGGAAGTCCAGTTGATTTCCATGATTTTTGAAGCAGGCATAAGATCTCCCTAATTTCTACAAGTGGATCCTCTGAATCCCTAGTTTCCTTCATCTGAATTGTTTAAGTTTTAGATAATTATTCCACAATTATTCAACAATTTATATTTGATTTCGATTTCATCTTGGGCTATTTCTATTTCTACCTAGCTTCAAATAACGTACAGGTTTCAGTCCCTTGGGATTCGACCTCGGTCTCACCGAGTTTATTACTACATCACAACCCTATACTTGGGGAGTGAACAAGTTTTTGGCGCCGTTGTCGGGGATTGACGGTTACGTTTTCTGGAATTAATTAGTTTTAGGATTAGTTTAAGATTATGATTTTTTCTAACTTTAGGTTTAGATTTTCTATTCTAGAAACTAACCTGTTTTCCTGTTTTGTAGGATCCTGACATAAGTTTCTAAATTGGAAATTCCTTCCTAATTTCTCTACTTTTTCTACTTTTACAATTAGGGTCTAAATTTTAGAAAATTTCTAATTCTAGTATTTTCCTATTTTTAGGAAATAGTTTATTTTTAGAAACTTTCCTCTTTTTGTTTTTAGAAACTAGGTTAGTTATTTCCCTTTTTAGCAATTCTTTCTAATTTTGTCTCTTTTAGAATCTAACTTTGTTTCCTAATTTATTTTTAGAAATTTTCTACTTGTAGACTTTTGGTTTAAAAACTAACTTTCATATTTTGTAGGCCTTTAAGATAGAAATTTCGAATTCAGTAAGTTCTTTCTCTACTTTCTATTTTTCAGTTTTCTTTTAGTAATTTACTTTCTAGTTTAGGATCTTCTTCTTTTAGAAACTATTTTTACTTCTATCTTTCTTTTTTAAAGATTTTCTAATTATAGACCTTCTCTTTAGAATCTAACTTATTTTATTTTATTTTGCAGGTTTTTAACTTAGGGACTCCAATTTGGTAACTTCTTTCCAACCCTCTCTTTCTTTTTAGACTTTCTTTTCCCTTCTTAGGATTAGGTTTCAAATTTGATTGAGGGCTGCGAGTGTTTCATGCCCAAGTGGGCCCGTGACAACACTCAACGTCTCTTGACTGAAGGAGGATTGGTTGATGGGTTAACTATCCATCGCAGGACTAGACACCACTCGAAATCCCCTAAGATAACTGAAGTTATGGTTGAAGACCAACCTCTTCTACTTCCACCCAGGGTGGAGGATACCCAAGATGAGAATGAGGTGCATCAGACACCCCCGCCTCGTACTTTACGAGATTATCTACAACCGGCAGGAGTGAGTACGCCCTCATGCATGATTTTCTCTGAAAACACGGGATAAATGGACATCAAGCCAGGAGTTATCTAACTCCTTCCCAAATTCCATGGACTTGAATCAGAAAGTCCATATTTACATTGAAAGAGTTCGATGAGATTATAGCTACATTATATTTTCCTAATGTATCTGAGGATACAATCAGGCTGAAACTCTTTCCTTTTTCCTTAAAAGAGAAGGCTAAGACATGGTTACATTCATTGCGTCCTAGATTCATTGGCACATGGAACGACATGTAGAGGGAATTCATAAAAAAATTCTTCCCACATCATAAAACGATTACCCTCAGAAAAGCAATCATGAACTTTGCCCAAAAGGAAGATGAAACATTCTTCCAATGTTGGAAAATGTTCAAAGATTTGGTCAGTTCATGCCCACAACACGGATTTGAAACGTGGCGCATTACAAATTTTTTCTATGATGGACTGACATCTTCCATGCGCCAAATGGTCGAGACAATGTGTAATGGAGAATTCATTAATAAAAATGTTGACGAGGTATGGGATTACCTCGATAGTTTTGCTGAAAAAACACAATCATGGGACTATTACCCAAAGTCGAACACCACGTCTAGGCCGACTCAATTAAAGGAGAAAGGTGGATTATATCTCTTGAAAGAAGAGGATGATCTCAAGTGTAAAGTGACTACGCTCATAATGAAAGTTGAGGCCATGGAAGGAAAGAAGGATAAGGTTAATGAAATTGTTTGCGGCATCTGTGATTGCAACATTCACACAACTGAAAACTGTCCTACAATACCTGCCTTTCGAGGAGTGTTGAATGAACAAGCCAATGCCGTAAACAACTATCAAAGACCTTTTACTGGACCTAACTCCAATACGTACAATCCTGGTTGGAAAAATCATCCAAACTTTAGTTGGAGGAATGGACAAACGGCTACCCCTCAAGGTTTCTTCAATCAAAATCCAAATCAAGTGAAACCTCAAGAGGAACCGGTTTAAAATTCCATACAAGAGCTGGCTCAGGCAATGCGGGGAATTACAGATTTTATACAAAAGATAGATTCTCGTATGACGGTTATAGAAAAGGGGATGCTTCCTGCACAACCTCTCCCCAATCTTAAACCGCAGTACGAGATTAGTGATCCCAGCTCTTCAAATCAGATGAGGCACGCTAAATCCATCATCACTCTTAGGAGTGGAAAGATCATTGATAAAACTCTTCCGGTTAGGCCCGAAAAGCCTCAAGAACCAGAAGAGGACAACAATGATGGATCTAGTGATGCCCCACAAAAATTAAAACCGGAACTTCTAGAGAAGCCAGTTGCCCCGTTCCCCCAATGGTTGGTTGCACTAAAACGTCTTTCTAACTCTCAAGATATTCTGGAGGTGTTGAAACAAGTGAAAGTTAACATTCCTCTACTTGATGTCGTGAAACAGATTCCTTCATATGCCAAATTTCTGAAAGACTTATGCACGACCAAAAGACAGCAAAGTATTCAAAAGAAAATTTTCTTGACTGAGAAAGTGAGTGCCATCCTGAAATAAGACGTGCCGCAGAAATTCAAGGATCACGGTAGCCCAACTATATCTTGTGTAATTGGGAACCATCGAATTGATCACGCACTTCTTGACTTAGGAGCGAGCGTCAATCTGATTCCCTACTCGGTATACAAACAGTTAGGTTTGGGCGAATTGAAACCCACCCTAACCACACTACAACTCGCTGATCGCTCTGTTCGTGTACCAAGAGGGATAATTGAGGATGTGTTGGTCCAAGTTGATAGATTTTACTGCCCCGTAGATTTTATCATCTTGGACACCGAACCTATCAATAACATGAGCAGTCAGATCCCCGTCATTCTTGGTCGCCTATTCCTTGCCACTTCAAATGCAATTATCAATTGTAGGAATGGTGTCATGACTATATCTTTTGAAAATATGACATTGGAGTCAAACATCTTTTTCAATAACGGCAGAAACTTAGAGGAGGATGACAATTTTTACGACATTAACATGATTGACTCTTTCGTGGAAGATACGACACCTCTAACCTTATCCTCTGACCATCTAGAGACGTGCCTGGCCCACTCCCATGATTTGGATGATGACATGATTAGGGAGATGTGCGCCTTGCTTGATACTGCACCGGTACTTGAAGTTAATCGGTGGAGGCCACAATTTGAAGAATTGCCACAAACCGATGTAGTGCCTCTACCGTCTAACCTCAAGCCATCGAAGCTTGACCTAAAACCTTTGCCCTTTGATTTGAAATATACCTATTTAGGTCAAGATAAGACATACCCGGTAGTGATCTCTGCCCACCTAGAGAAAGAACAGGAGAGTATGCTCATATCTACTCTCATTGAGCATAAAGGAGCCCTGGGATGGATGATAGCGGACCTCAAGGGAATCGATCCCTCGATTTGTACTCATCATATGTATCTTGAGGATAATGCAAAAACCGCTCGGCAACCACAACGTAGACTAAATCTAAACATGAAGGAAGTGGTTAAGGCCAAGGTTCTTAAACTATTGGACGTGGGTATTATATACCCTATATCTGATAGTCAATGGATGAGTCCAACTCAAGTGGTCCCTAAGAAGTCCGAAATCACCATCGTAGCCAATGCTAATAATGAACTCGTGCCAACTAGAGTCACTACTAGTTGGAGAATGTGCATTGACTACAGGAAGTTGAATACCATCATGAGGAAAGACCACTTTCCTTTACCATTCATTGATCAGATCCTAGAAAGGTTAGCTGGTTATTCCTATTACAGTTTCCTTGACGGGTATTCGGGTTACAACCAGATAGAGATAGCCCCTGAAGACCAGGAAAAGACCACATTTACATGTCCCTATGGCACCTTTGCCTACCGAAGGATGCCATTCGGACTATGTAATGCCCCTGCCACCTTTCAGCGATGTATGCTTAGTATCTTTTCTGATATGGTGGGGCAATATCTAGAGGTCTTCATGGACGATTTTTCTGTTTACGGTCCATCTTTCAGCAAGTGCTTGGAAAGTCTTAAATGTGTACTGAAAAGATGTGAAGAAAAGAACTTGGTACTTAATTGGGAGAAGTGCCATTTCATGGTTCAGAAGGGAATTGTCCTTGGGCATATCATCTCGTCCAAGGGAATCGAGGTAGATAAGGTAAAAATCGATCTTATCTCTAATCTACCTCCACCTAAGAACATCAGAAACGTGCGATCTTTCTTAGGATACGCAGGATTTTACAGGCGATTCATAAAGGACTTTAGTCTCCTCTCTCATCCTTTATGTAATCTTCTTCAAAAGGATGCTCCGTACGAGTGGACTGAGCAATGACAGGAAGCTTTTATCAAGCTTAAGGGTACGTTAACCACTGCACCTATCATGCAGCCACCCGACTGGAGCTTTCCTTTTGAGCTTATGTGCGACGCTTCTGATTATGCTCTTGGAGCGGTTCTAGGCCAGAGAAAAGATAAGAGACCCTACGTCATCCATTACGCGAGTAGGACTTTAAATCCGGCCCAAGTGAACTACTCAACTACGGAAAAGGAACTCTTAGCTGTAGTGTTCGCCTTGGATAAATTTAGGTCCTACTTGATCGGATCCAAGATTATTATCTACACAGATCATGCAGCACTTAAGTATCTTCTTTCTAAGAATGATTCTAAGCCCCGTTTGATATGATGGATCCTTATACTCCAAGAATTTGATTTGGAAATTAAAGATAAAAAGGGAGTAGAGAACGTAGTGGCCGATCACCTTTCTCGCCTTAATACCTCTGATTCCCTTGAGGCGACCCATATCAATGATATGTTCCCTGATGAACAACTGTTCAGAGTCTCCCATTCTCCTTGGTTTGCTGATATTGCTAATTATCTTCCCACAGGTTCCATACCGACACAGTGGACTGTGCAAGATAAGAAGAAATTCTTCACCGAGGTGCGTAACTTTTTCTGGGATGATCTTTATTTATTTAAATATTATCCAGACCAAATCCTAAGGAGATGTGTACCAGACGATGAGCATCAGAGCGTCATCTCCTTCTGTCATTCACAGGCCTGTGGTGGTCACTTTTCTGTTAAAAAGACCATGGCCAAGATTCTGCAGTGTGGCTTTTACTGGCCCACTATGTTTAGGGATGCTCATGAGTTTTGCAAAGCTTGTGAGCGTTGTCAGAAATTAAGAGCATTGTCTCGTCGAAATATGATACCTTTGAATCCCATCCTTATTATTGAAGCATTTGATTGCTGGGGCATCGATTTCATGGGACCATTTCCCCAATCGTTTGAAAATCTGTATATTTTGCTCGCTGTGGATTATGTCACTAAATGGGTCGAAGCGATTCCATGTCGAACTAATGACCATCGCACGGTCATTAAATTCCTAAAAGAAAACATCCTTTCTCGATTCGGAACGCCTCGAGCCATCATTAGTGATGGGGGCTCACACTTTTGTAATAAACCATTTGAGAGCTTAATGAAGAAATATAGTATCTCTCATAAGGTGAGCACCCCGTACCACCCACAGACAAGTGGGCAAGCTGAGATTTCTAATAGGAAAATTAAACACATTTCGGAGGAAACAGTTAACCCTGATCGTAAGGATTGGTCAATCCGATTGACCAATGCCTTATGGGCATACCGTACTGCCTTTAAAACCCCTATTAGAATGTCTCCCTTTAGACTTGGCTATGGGAAAGCTTGTCACTTGCCTGTGGAGCTGGAACATAAAGCATACTGGGCGATCAAAAATCTTAATTTTAATTTAGACAACGCTGGCTCGCAACGCAAACTTCAATTGAATGAACTCGAAGAAATCCGGAATGATGCGTACGATAATTCAAGAATTTACAAGGACAAAATGAAAGCATTTCATGACTAACACATTTTGCGAAAATCATTCACGCCCGGTGGAAGGTCCTTTTGTACAATTCTCGATTACATCTCTTTCCGGGTAAGCTTCGATCTCGTTGGACCGGCCCTTACATTGTTGTTACTGTTCTTCCTCATGGGGCCGTTGAGATAAGAGATCCCGACAATGGCAAGGAGTTTAAAGTCAATGGACATCGATTGAAACTATTTGTCGAGAAATTTGACTCAGAGGACATGTCCATGCCCCTGACTGCTCCTGTTTACCAGGATTGATCTCCTAGTCTGATGGAGGTATAGGTAGGTTTATCGCTTTCATAGGACTAGGGTAATTCCTTTATTTGTTTGGCTGAAGACGGTAAACTTAGCACTCCTGGGAGGCAACCCAGCTCTTCATTTCATTTCATTTTTATCATTAGTTAGTTCAATGTTTGTGGGTAACATTACTACAAACCCTCACGAGACTACAACTCGTCCACTAGGGGTAACCTAGGGGTTTAAAGGCTTGTTGCATACGCTAAATGCAATCGAGAGTACCTACGAAAGTGGTATAAGTAGGATTTTATTTTTATTTTTGTGTTGCCTTCTCTCTCGTGCTGACCGACGCTCATGCTGCGATCTCTTGGAAAGTGTCTTTGAATTCATCATCCAGGTACTATCTTCCCATCACTTCATATTTACTTTTCGTTGTCCTAAGTGCATTGCATGCTCATATCATTTACATTGAGGACAATGTAGATTTTAGGTTAGAGGTGGGAGATTAGGTTTCTTAATCAGTGTTTTCTTAGTCTTGAGCAGAAATTGTGAAAATTTTTAAATTTTTTTAGAATTTCGTATGAATTTGAAGTGATTTTGATAGCTATCTTGGATTTAGAATTACAAGATAAGTGATGTTGGAATTTATTACTCTTGGATTCAACTATTTGTTAGATTTCACAGTTAAGTTAGAACTATTAATCCATGATTAGAAGTTTTAAACATTGATTAAATCATAATTTTACATGTCACATCTCGCTTACACATTAAGGTTTCATTCGATATTGAAGGATTAATTTGGTGATCACTAAGCTTGAAAGGAACTAACCTGAGAAATTGAAATGATTGGGGAATGGTCTACACCATAGGTTTGCTCCCTATAGGTGTAGATTTAATTCCCTATGAATGATATGAGAAAAAGTTAGGTGTACAGTCTTTACCATAGGTTTGCTCCCTATAGGTGAGGATTCAATTCCCCTTCTTGGCGTTACTTTTAATGAAAAAAAAATCAAATATTAAAAGAATAAAAAGATAATGTGTAAGCCAAGTTGGGTTATCGTGAATTCTCTTATTGGTTACCAATAATATCCTTAAATAGAGAGGTGAATCTTAATGTTGACAAGTCGAGATTAGACTATACATCCATGGAATTCAATATTTGGAATTGTTCTAATTAAGGGATTAATATTTGAACTTGATTATGAAGTTTACTGTGAGCTTGATTTTAGGAGAAAGTAATGCCAACAATCATGAATCGTAGACTTCTATTTCTGGATTATTTTTAAAAATCACTCGAGTTTATAAAATGTGTTCTGTAATTTTCAACTTATCTTCCGCATACTTTGCTCGGGACTAACAAAATGCTGGTTGGGCAGTGCAACAGAATCATCCTCAACAAGCTCGGGTGCACTCACTTGCAGCCGAGGCTTCCGAGATAGCAACCGCAGTACTATTGGCTTTCAAAGTCACGACACATATCCAAGGTATACCAGTCTTCCTATTGGCAGACACCGGGTCCACTATTTCAATAATATCATGCGCAGCAGTCAAGCGACTAGTATTGGAAACTACTCCTATGGTTGGGATGAGACTCCTTACCGCCACAGGGACCTTCTCAGACACTACTAAGATTTGTAAGGGTTGCCCGATAGACTTAGGAAGCAGAACAATACTCGTTGACTTGATTGTCACCCCACTGTGTCATTACAATGTCATCCTCGGTATGGATTGACTCACTGAGATGAAGGCAGAGATCAATTGCGATACTAGAGTGGTGACAACCCATGGATCTAAGGGCACGACCTTTACTTTTCCAGTTCAGGTTAGTTGGTACTACCATATTAGTTGTTATACTACCTTGCTAGAGAATATTGATGGTCCGACACTTGGGAACATTCTTGTAGTCCGAGGATTTACGAACGTGTTTAGAAAGATACCCGGATTACCTCCTCAATGCGAGATCGATTTTACCATCGACCTAGTGCCAGGTGTAACAACTATATCTCTACCGACGTATCGCATGCCTCCGTGTGAGATGGAGGAACTGAGGAGACAAATCGATGATCTGTTGGATGCAGGCTTCATACGACCGAGTGTATCTCCTTGGGGAGCACCCGTATTGTTTGTAAAGAAGAAGGATGAATCGCTGCAATTGTGTATTCATTATCAAAGGTTGAACTAAGTGACAGTGAAGAACAAGTATCCTTTGCCCAGGATAGATGATCTGTTAGATTAGTTGAAAGGGGCACGGTACTTCACTAAGATCGACTTACAGTCAGGGTATCACTAGTTGTGTGTCAGGGATGAGGACGTGTAAAAAACAGCGTTTAGAACCAGTTTTGGGCACTACGAGTTCCTTGTGATGTCGTTTGGACTCACAAACGCACCAGCCGTGTTCATGGACCTTATGAACTAGATGTTTCGACAGTATCTGTACCGATTTATCATCGTATTTATAGATGACATCTTAATATACTCCAAGAGTTAGAGAGATCACGAGGAGCACCTGTGAGTTGTCTTTAATACTCTAAGGAAGAACCAGTTGTTTGCTCAATACAAGAAATGCGACTTCTGGAAAGAAGAAGTCAAGTTCTTGGGACATGTGGTGTCCAAAGAAGGAATAGCTATGGACCTTATTAAGGTGACCGTAGTTCAGGACTAGGAGCGGCCCGGTTCGGTTACTACAGTGAGGAGTTTCCTCGGCCTGGCAGGTTACTATCATCGATTCATTAGGGACTTTTCGAAGATAGCTAGACCGTTATCTCAGCTTACTCGGAAGGATCTCAAGTTTGCTTGGAATGAGAAGGTAGAAGCAACCTTTTGGAAACCGAATGACAAGTTGACGTCTGCACCCGTGCTAGTATTGCCAGAGTAGGGGGTCAGATATACCATATACACCGACGCCTCTCGTGTTAGTTTGGGTTGTGTTCTTATGCAGAAGGATAGAGTGATTGCTTATACCTCGCGACATTTGAAGAAATACGAGGAGAACTACCCTACGCATGACTTGAAATTGGTGGCCGTCATCTTTGCATTAAAGCTCTAAATACATTACCTCTATAGGGAGGAGTTCGGGCTCTTTTACGACCACAAGATCCTTAGGTACATATTCACGTAAAGAGACCTGAATATGAGGGAACGACAATGGATAGAAACCTTGAAGGACTTCAAGTTTGAGGTCTTCTACCATCCTGGCAAGGCCAACCTTGTGGCAGATGCGTTGAGCCATAAGAAGATGATAACATTTACAGCTCTGTTGATAATACAGGAATGGAATATGGTCGAGTTTGTGCGAGACTTCGAACAGAAGCTTATAGTAAAGGAGCCGTTCAAGAGCGTCACACACATCCGCTTGCAGCCACTTATTGATAACCCAATTATTGTGGCTCAGAGAAAAGATGAATGTTTGATGAAGATGAGAGAGCAAGTAACTGATAGTGAAGAGTCGGAATAGAGAGTTGGTTTGGATGGGGGCTTACATTATCATGGCTGCATATGTGTCCCGAATCTTCATGACTTAAGAAAGGAAGTTCTAAAAGCCGCTCACAATTCGACGATGGCAATGTATCCTTGCAGTACGAAGATGTACTGAGACATGAAGCGTTTGTACTGGTGGGAAAACATGAAGGCCCATATAGCAGAGTATGTATCCCGTTGTCTCACATGCTAGCAGGTTAAGGCCGAGCATCGCCGACCTCCTGGTTTACTTCAGCCCATGCCTATAGCTGAATGGAAATGGGATTTCATCTCTATGGATTTCATTTAAGGGTTGCCAAAGACGAGGAAGGGACATGACTCTATTTGGGTGATTGTGGACCGATTGACGAAATTGGCTCATTTTCTCCCGATTAGAGTCTCAAACTCAGTAGATGATTTGGCCAGGCTATACATCAAGGAGATAGTACGTCTGCATGGAGTTCCTATGAAGATCGTGTCGGATCAAGACACGCGAATCATGTCTATCTTCTGAACTCGTATCTAAGAAGTAATGGGGGTGAAACTAAAGTTCAGTGCCGCTCTCCATCCACAGACTGACGGGCGGACGGAACAGATATATTAGGTGTTAGAAGATATGTTGCGGACATGTGTGCTTGACTTCAAAGATAGTTGGGATGACTGTTTTCCCTATGTTGAGTTCGCTTATAATAATAGCTTTCAAGCGAGTATTGACATGGCTCCCTACGAAGCACTGTATGGACGTCCATTTTGAGTACCGCATTGTTGGGCAGAAGTTGGCAAGAAGAGTTTGATTGGCCCAGATTTAGTACAGGCAACCTCAGAGAAGATCGACATTATCAGGCGTCGACTTCTTACAGCACAGAGCAGACAGAAGAGTTACGCCGATACGAGGCGGAGACAACTAGAGTTTGAGGTTGGGGACTATGTATTCCTGAAGGTTTCCCCAATGAAGGGAGTCCTTCGATTTGACAAGAAAGGAAAACTCACGCCATGATTTATTGGTCCATTTCAGATTCTAGACCGAGTGGGTATGGTAGCATACCACCTCACTTTGCCCACTCCACTCGCAGGCGTGCACAACGTATTTCACGTATCGATGTTGAAGAAATACCTTCCTAATCCTTCCCACATTATTAAATGGGAGTAGGTACAGTTAAGTGAAGATGCTACTTATGTACTGCGATCGATGCGTATCTTAGACAGGAAGGAACAGGTACTGCGCAGTAAAGTTATCCCACTTATGAAAGTACTGTGGACGCATCACACTAAGAAAGAGGTTACTTGGGAAACAGAAGCCGATGTTCGTAAGAACTACCCTCAGATTCTCGAGGAGTATGAAAATGTACTAATTTCGAGGATGAAATTTTTCTTTAAGGGGGTTAGATTGTAACGTCTCGAAAAAATCCGTATAAAGACTCGATTATCACCTCAGGCAGAAATCACTAAGGATTGAATTCTGTAGAAATTAGGTAAAAATTAATTAAGTACTAAACTAAATAAATCGGAGGATTAGATCGAACTTCTTTCTATACAAACTGCAGACTCAAAACCATTAGAATCGCTAACCCAACATTACCTAGAAATTTAGGATCAATCTCAAAATCCAGTTGCTCTCGGGAGCACATTGAAACTCCGTATCGGGCCTGGACCGCGCGTCAAAAGTTCGATGATTGCGAAACTATAAGGTTATAACCACCTTACTGGGCTTGACATCCATCGCGAAAATCTAGTCCAAATAGTATACAGAAATGCAATACTTGAGCTTGGAGCGAAGTGTGTAAGAAACGTGAATATCTTCAGAAAATGAACTTAAACTTAAGTGAATTGGGCCGTTCGCTTACAGGCCAAATTTAAGGTTTTAGATTGTCAGATTCTGACCCAATTACACCTTTGGATCAGAAAAATTTTCCTTCACCCATTGATATACTTGTGGCCTTGATCGAGTGACGATGACCGTTGAACTGAAACAAATCCTCCATGATCGATCTACTAATCTGATCGGACCGAAACCTTAACCTGGCATGGATCCATTGTCAGGGAACTTTCTTCAGACTGTATGCAGGCAATGGACCTCTAAATGAGCTCCATTAGCCTGAAACAGACACCCTTTGGCTATAACCTAAGTATACCATGGCCCTGGGGCCATTGACATTAGTTCTGGGCCTATATAAGGACCTTAAACCACCCCTCTCTCATTCCATACGATTTTCTCTAACCATAGGAGAGAGAAGAGAGAAAAGAAGATGAAAGAGTGAGGAGAAGAGAGTGAGATAGGGAGATCATTGATGAGATCCTTTCCCACGACTCCACATGCCGAATTACCACCCCACCATCGCTAAACCGTCGATTCTGACTCCATTTTGGGTAAGAAATCCTAACCCTAATCTATTTTAGGAATCCAAATAGAGAAATTGGCGAAATAGCTAACCTATTTCAATGTTTAGGTAGCCGTTGTGCAGCAAACAAAGACGTGGTGTACGAACGGAGTTTGTAACGAGAATACCAAAGAAAGGTGCGAACTATAAATGTTTAGCTTATGGTTTTCAAAGCTTTCAATGTCAGTAATGATTTATGTCTTACTTGATTGCTGCCATATGATCTTAATTAAGATGTTTCCGATATATCATGTATGTGTAAACTAAGTTGTTTACTAAAATGCATTTCATGTGTTTGTTGAAATGTTTGAATGAATAGGAAATTATGATTTATGCTTTCCATGACTATTAATATAGAATTTATGTTTATTGTACGTATGACAACTCCTTTGTGAAAGGATTTGCCATAATATGTGTTATAACTAATTTATTACATGTATGTCGAGACGTATAGTCTAAGTGTTTGATAAAATGTCTGAATGAGAAATTGCTTGTTGAAATGTATTTAATGAGGGTGTTGAGATAGGATTCTCAATTACCTTATCTATAGTTACAGTTTCCTTCATGTAATCTATCTTACTACTACGTGATTTATGGATGAAATGCCTATGTATGATAACATGTGCAATATGGTTGTAAAAAAAATGCCCAAATGAAAATTGTATTTGAATTGGTTGTTAAATGCTGTTTGACTATCACATATGAATGCCTATTGTATTTGAGTATGATTGAGACTACTACGTAGTACAGGCAATCGGTAGCTGTTCTCGATCAAGTGGTCGAACTAACCTCGCCACAACGGATATGTTCGATGAATTCGAGTCGTACGGTGATTATCGGGAGTGATTAGGCCACGAGGAGTGCGTATGCGCTCTAAGTCGATTAATTTAGAGTGCGCTCGTACCAATCGAACTTGTTAAGTAACCCGATTGGCCTAATGTGTGTTTACCATATATGGACGCTACTGCTTGAATCTAAGGTACCACTTACCAATGTAAAGCTCATTTAACCTTGGTACCATGATCTGCTAAGACTCATGAGTCGGACATAGTGGTATGAGACACCGTAGTTGAGCTGTCGGCCTACGCTAGGGTGACGAGTCTCCCCGTAATAGCCAGTGAGCAACCTAAACTTGTGAGCTGAATACGATGGTATGGGACACTGTATTAAAGCTGTCGGCCTACGATCAGGTGACGAGCCTTTCATAGTGACCTCGAGTATAAAATAGGCTTACATTAAGGTGACGAGACTTCCATTGTGACCTCGAGTGAAAACTGACAAACTTGCCCATCCACTGTTTTTCAAATCAGGGGTGATGTTACCCTATAACTTGCCTATCGTATGTGATTAACTAAGATTGACGACCTTAGATGGATCATTATTTGGATAAATGATAAAAAGGGAGGTACCTTAGCTTCTCAATCTGCTGTATGAATAAGCTTAATCAAGAACTCGGCTAACATGTGCATGTACCGCATTGCATGTGCTTTGGCGATGAAGGCACAGTGGGAGTAGCATGTGCGACTATGAGATGGTGTCGCTAAAGGAGTGCAGCCGAGGGCATGCATCAATATAACATATCATTCGTGTATTAGCAAGAGTACTTAGAACATGATTGTTGTACTACTTTATCATTACTACTTGACTGAATTGATAACGTGTTAACCTTTGTCTTATAGTACCACTGAGTTGATCACTCACTCCCACTCTGGGACGGTGTTTTAAAATACCAATCAGACTCTGTTTTAGCTTCAATGATGGCGAGGCTTACAAGACGGAGCTAGACTTTTATGACGATGAGGAGTTCTCTTATATACAATTATCAGGCGGGTCTATGTAGACCATGTACTGATCGATGAGATTACAGGGATTATGTGATTTAGTCGGACTTTCACATTTTGTATTTTCTAAATTTTGGATCAACACATGTATATATTCAGCCTGGTAATACACTCATACTCTGGGGGATTGGGAAACACTTCTATACATTATGTACCTATCTCAGTCTTCCGCTTGCTTAACTTAATTCTCTCTAAAGTATGATATGATGTTTTTAGTATAATCTCACTCATGTTTAATGCACTAATATGGACAACATTTAATCATCATTATCTATGTTGCATAAGTGATATGTTAAAACTCGGAAGTTGAGCTTCTGCTCGACCCCCAATTCTTGGGGCGTTACTGCTTGAGCTCCAGATATTCTTCATTTATAGGCTAAAACCCTAAAATTATTTGGTAAAATGGATGGATGGAGCGGATAAAATGCATGAATGATGGTAGGCCGCATAGGGTTTACTTAATACGCAATCTGCTTCCATCACAAACAAGTCTTTATTCATTTATGTTTTAGCCCTCGCAATCCAATCAAGTCTGGCCACACATGGAAGTGAGCCCCAATATTAGTTGTTCATGAGTGTGAGTTGAATGCACTGGTGTATTAGTCTCCCTAACTCAAGAGTTGATTGAATTGTTGGTGTCCCCTTTACCAAGACGGATAGATTGGATACTGGATACAGGATCCAGAGTCCACTAGATTATTGATATTACATTCGGTTCAGACGATTTTTGAAAGGAAATGAGGTTAATCATTCTGAATGATTCTTTTTTCCTTGTGACAATAGATGTGAGTATACGACCTTAATGAATTTTTCTTTTAACATGATTTACTATCATAGTTCAACAATAAAAATAATGAAGAAATAGGATATAAGTCAAAAGCATAATGATTTTAAAATAATGGCACTTACTATCGGCTTGATGGACGGCGATCCATTCGTTGCGCCCAATCGAAATTGAGCTTCGTAGAGGGATGGTCGTGATGTGCGGGATGGATGTCTATTCGTCGCTCGATCAACCGAGCGTCGTGGCGAGACGACAGATGGAGTGCAGATTTTCGATAATATGTTCGTCGCTCGATCAAAACTAGGTTTTATGGCGAGATGGCCGGTGAGGTGATAGCTTGTTCATGGTCTTGATCGGAACCAAGCACGTAGTGAGACTATTACAAATCGACTATCCGTTCATTGTCTGGTATGGACCAAACTTCGTGATGAGATGCTAGTGAAATCTCCTAACACATAATAGAAAAGCCTTACAGCCTTCTGTTCGAAATTGAGCGATCTTTCTTACGATCCAAAGGGATGTCGTAGATGAACGGTGGAGAGCAAAACTTACGATTAAAAACTAAAGGCCTCATGCTGTAAGCAGTGATGAGGCTAAACTAAAATAAAATAAAAGGATAAATGTCCATAGTGGATGAGAAAGTGAAGTCAGGTTTAGTTATAATGGCGTAAAGCCTGGAGTTCTTCATGGAGTGCTATTTATATACACTTTTGGGAGGTGGTGACCTTGCATAATATTTATTGTCGTGAAAGATTTGAGTGATCGATTGTAGAAATCTTCTTAATTCTTCTAAGTCAGAATAGCCTATCGCGTACGGTCCCATGTACAAGAGAGAGACTCTTACTTCTTCATATCATGTATTTGCTAGAGTCCTTTGTCCTTGGACTCCTATATTGGACAGTTGGTAGAATCCTTACGTCACTTGGCTTTACACTTTCCTCAAAGAAATGTTAATCCTGATAGAGCGTTACAAAATGCAGGCCATGCCCATGCCTACTAAGCCTACCCAACGGGTGAATGTAAGTTGACGATCTCTAACTTAAGCAAATGGACGATCACCCCATCTGGCGCATTCATACACCATGTGCAAACATTTTTCCATTCAGTGTTTTATGCTATTTTAATTGCTATGTTTATAAACCTGCTGGGTTATTTCACTAAGCCTGACCATCTTACCTTTTTATTTATAAAAAAATAATACAGATGAGCAGTTAATAGATGATATAGTGTAGGAATCAGAAAGAGCCACTGAACTTGAACACAACTAACGTGAAACGTGGCCATACTTGTCTGAAGATAAGTTAGTAGCATTAAACCATTCTTGAATATATGATTTATTTGCTACGATAGTTTGATTGGCGTATAATACATATTGGTACTGATTGTGGAGGTTTTAAGCAATTTCTTTTATATTCATTTGATTGAAACATTGTGAGTTTGGAATAAATATATTTATAGTAAGATACTATAATAAATTAATGATGTTTGAGATTTATGTTATTTGAATAGTCATAAAGATTTATATATGCCTGATTAATTGATGTTAAGTGTTATGTATGCGTGATTGGAATTCGATAAAATTGAGTGAAACTTAAAATGAATGTAATTCTCACGTCTGATTAAACTAATCAACAGATGAAGTTAGTAATATTTATGTACGAGTTACAAACCAAAACTCGGATCTAAGGATGCACACTACATACCCAAATTTTAAGGCGTGACAAAACAAGTAATGTTGCTGATATTTACAAAAGATAATCCTTATGATGAGCCTAACCTATTAAATGGGGGTGGATATTGCATGCATTTGAAAAGTTGGCATATATCCCAACCTATAGAACAAGGGTTTTTCTTCAGAATTTATAGAGAATGAAAACTTTCCGGAAACAAACTGAAAATTTATAGTTTCTTGCATCATGATAGGTCCTCATTATTATTGACATTCTCAATACTGCTACATTAAATGCAATGTGTGACGACAGGGCCCAATCAGATTACAACAAATAGAAATTTCCTGTCAAATTGCAACAAATAAGAATACCCTGTTTGCATTGATGTTTTATTTAAACCAACACGATTTAAATGATTTTTAAACTCGCAAGTATACGAATCAGATGCAGATACGGTACGTATTCCGAGATCGTTCCCACGAGGACTGGTCGTCACAATTCAAATCTATGATTCTCCTTAACTAATCCAACAAATAATGGAATGAATTACTAAACACAATTTTATGAAAAAACAATTAATTAAGAACAGGGAAGAAAATTCAATCAGAGAGAGAGCACTAGGACTTTCGAATCCACCCCTAATTATCCTAACCCTTGTTTTGTCTGTTCATTCACCTTGATCTAGATTGATACCACTTATACAGAGAAAGCACAATTTGTGTCCTTAATCGGGCATACAAACTGTCTAATTCCTTTAAGCAATGCCATGAATGACATATCCCATATCCTTGGTCGGGTACATGGAATGTACATTCATTAAAGCACCCTGTTTCTTCCTCTATAGGAAACTTGTTCTTGATCAGACACAAGTACCTATAATAAGCATCCAAATAACATCCATATATATACTTTAATCAAGTTCATAGATGGAGAAGTATAGAATTTAAACCCATAAAGCCCACTTAAAGAAAGAAACAAATTAATTGAAATTCAAAGTAAATCAACCAATACAAGAGCTAATCAAATTAGGGGCTTCATCTCAGCCCTAGCTGAGAGATTAGTGACCCATAAAATCCATAAAAAAATATTAAATAAAATTCATAAAAAAAACGACAAACCAAACAATCTCTCTCTCTTTTCTTTCTTCTCTTTCTTCTCTCCCTTGCTTCAGATCTGGAACCCCCAACCAGCATTTTGCTAGTCCCGAACCTCCCCTTCTATAGCTGCTGGATGGCTGGGGTCGGTGGTAGAGTCGTAGAAGGACTCGAAGTGCAATTTTTCGCAGCCGTGATCGGTGGGCCCCACAGAGGCATTTTCTGGAAAATCTACCCCGTCCATTGGATTCAGGACGAAATTTCAGTCAAGAATAGGTGGTTTTGAAGGTCCATTAGTGCGGCCCAGAGAAGAAAATACAAAAAGATCAGTTTTGAACGTCGCCGGGTAGCCCTTTTGTGACCTCTGTAGCTCACACGTGTGCATGCATGGACACAAGATGAAAACATGGTTTTGTAGTTGTCGAAGCACTCTACAAGATGGACGGCTCGGATCGGCCGTACGGGTGACGTACGGGGCCCACAATCCTTCGCAAAAACGGCCAGCGGTCGTCCGTTACGCGGACGCGAAACCAACTTTCGTGGCAATGGTGGGACCCATTTTGATAATTATTTCAATAATCCACTCCATCCATTGCATGGAGGATGAAAAAACGGCTAGGAATGCCCAATTTCGAGTTAGAGTTGTGGTGGCCCACGGAGTTTTGAACTCACCGTCCGTTTTGCGTTTTTTCAGCGGTCAACGTCCGTACACATGCATGGAACCAAACGGACATCTAGGCGATGATAATATCGGCCCCAGGAAGCGGATGGACGGTTTGGATTGTCCATTTGGACACTAGGTGGGCCCCACAACCGACGACCGCGGTTCGGTTCGCGGAGCGCTGGAAATGGAAATTTTCCGTTTTTAAGAAAGAGTTGGGGTCAGCGTTGCTGACCCGACGCAGGTCGTTCGGTATACGGGCGGTGCACATGTGCACTATGTACACATGCTATACATATGGGATCCACTGTGATGGTTTCGAGAAATCCAATCCATCCATCCTGTTTCTCAACTTATTTAAACCGTCAATACAAAGGTTGAGGCAGTTCCAAATATCAGGTGGGCCCCAATTTAGAGATTAATAGGCTGATCTGTCCGTTGGACCACTTCCCGAGATCTTCTATGGCTGAAATTTAATATGTACGGTTAATTTACGGCCCTCATCCCATGTATGAAGTTTCGAACTGATTGGATAGCAGGAACCATGTGATCTTGCATTCTGGACCCTTTTCGGGCCCCTTTGGCTTGCTTTCCTCAGATCTCAGGCGTGTAAAATCTTCATTATTGGTTCTCTGGAGTCTATCCTGTGCTCTGGAGACTTTGGATCATGAAATCCATGCCTTTAACATCAATTTTCAATTAACGCTCCTGACTTCATCCTGTAACAAAAATACAATTAAAATACTCCATTAAGCATTATCATATACGTAAAATCTGGTAATTACCAAAAACTTGATGTTTTGTTTAAACCAACACAACCCCCAACCAGCATTTTGCTAGTCCCGAGCAAAGTATGCGAAAAATAATTTTAGAAATAAAAGATGATTCCTGTAACTCAAGTAACTTGTGAACAGACAGCTGAGATGTGAAAATTCTAAGATTCATGAATGGTAAGTAGAATTTTCTCCTGAAATCAAGCTTAAACTTCATAATCAAGTTCAACATATTAATCCATTAATTAGAACATTTCTGAACATCGAGCTCCATGAATGTAAAGTGTAATCTCGACTTACAAACATTAAGAGATCCAATTGTCAATCTCATGATATCATTGGTAATTCGTGACAACCAAGCTTGAAACCAACACATATCTCACAGATTAATTTTTAATTTTACCAACCTTTGATTTTCTTTATGAGCAGTAACGCAAATGAGGGGAATCAAATTCTTACCTATAGGGAGCAAACCTATGGCGAAAACTCGTCGCCTCATTTTTTATAAGTCAACTATGGAGAATCAAATCTATACCTATAGGGAGCAAACCTATGGCGAAGATTATGTAACTTAGCCTTTTAATTCTTCTTTTTACCAAGTTAATCATTCAGTTATCGAACCAAAACTTAATGTGCAAGCGAGATGTGATATGTAAAATCATGACTTAATCAATGTTCACAACGTCTAATCATGGATTAACAATTCAAAATTGACTGTGAAATCAAGCAGATGGCCGAATCTAAGAGTCATTAGTTACCAACATCAGGTATCTTATAATGTTAAAATCACAACTATCCTTCAAAGTCACTTTGAATTCAATAGAAATTCAGAAAATCTTTTAAAATTTTCACAAATTTTCTTCAGGACTAAGAAAATACTGATTAGGTACCCTAATCTCCCACCCCCAACCGAAAATCTACATTGTCCTCAATGTATTAGAAATAAACAAGTAATGCACATGAGACAACGAGAATAAAAGAGGAGTGATGAAAAGACAATACCTGGATGGAGAATCAAGAAGCTTTCTCAAAATTTGTGAAAAATTTCAACGTAAAAGCGAGTTAGCACAAGAGAGAAATCAACATAAGCAAAAATAACAAAAAGAAAAACAAAAGAAGATCCTACCTATACCACTTTCGCAGGTGCTCTCGATTGCATTTAGCGCATGCAACAAGCCTTTAAACCCCTAGGTTACCCCTAGTGGACGAGTTGTAGTCTCGTGAGGGTTTGCGAATGTTACCCACAAACATTGAAGTAACTAACTAAGAAAATTGAAAATGAATGAAATAAAAAGCAATACAATAAAGCAAAAGGCTGGGTTGCCTCCCATGAGCGCTAAGTTTAACGTCTTCAGCCAGACAAGAACGGACCATGAATGAAATAATCTTTATAACCAGGGTCCGCCAAAGAAATTACCTCAACACTTTCATTAACCGATCCTAGACAAGTGATGTGAGTTCCCATGAACTGTGCTATCTGAAATAAGGCAACTGACACTGTCGTCAAATAATTTAAGGACTTCTGCTCGAACGACTTCTTCTATGTTAGGATCACGCTTCCTTTGCATGTTATGCGACATTACCACAACATGATCCATCCATGCAGGGGGGCATACTCCCTGGATTTTTTCTATCTTCCGTTCAATTGCTGCCTTATATGCTCTAAGAACATTAAGCAGCCTGCTCACCTTTGTAGTTGGAAGCTATGCTGTCAAGAAGAGTCTCAGAGGGATGAAGAGGTTCCACTTTCGCTCTCCATTTTTCAGTCTCCAATATAGGAGTAGAGTCGAGCAATGCATTGACTTCATGGATGGGACTATCAATGTCAAAATCCATGCCCGATTGTGCTAAGCAGGTCTCAAGAGAATCTTCAAAAGATGTACGGAAGGAGTCCTGCACAAGGCTCTCGATCATGTCCACTTCAAATATGTCATCCAAATCTGAGGGTTGTTGTCCTGCATTAAAAACATTGAGTTTAATATTCATGTTACCAAAGGACAATTTCATAACTCCATTCCTGCAATTGATAATAGCATTAGATGTGGCCAAAAATGGACGACCCAAAATGACTGGGATCTGACTATGAAGATTCTGGACAGGCAGAGTATCTATAACTATGAAATCCACCGGAAAATAAAATTTATCAACCTGGATTAACACATCTTCAATAACACCCCGGGCACCTTGATAAATCTATCGGCTAGTTGTAATGTTACCTTAGTCGGTTTCAACTCACCAAGTCCTAGCTGCTCATAAACCGAATATGGTAACAAATTGACACTCACCCCTAAATCAAGTAATGCCTTCCCGATCTTATGATCTCCTATGCCACAAGAAATGGTGGGAGCTCCTGGATCCCTAAATTTAGGAGGGGTGTTATGTTGAATCATGGAGCTGAGCTGCTCTGCAAGGAAGACTTTCTTATGAACATTCTTCGCTTTTGAGTGCATAAATCTTTAAGAAACTTAGCGTAAGCCGGGACTTGCTTGATAGCGTCAAGCAACGGGATGTTGACTTGCACTTTTTGAAACACATCCAAGATTTCATCAAAGTTATTTCTTTTCTTTGTTGGTGCGACGTTGAGGAAAGGGTGCTTTGGGCACATAAGGTGGCACATTAGTGGCTCTTGGAGAGTCAGAGAGCTTTTGGACTTTGGATGCATTGGTATGGCTCTCTGCTTCATCTTGATCTTCTGTTTTAGAATTTGATTCATCCCCAGGCATCTCTATTCTGTTATCAATCTGCTTGCCTGACTTAAGGGTAGTGATCGATTTGGCCTGTTCATGATATTGCCCTTGGTTGGAATTAGAGCCAATCTCATACCATCCCTTTGGATTAGCCTCAGGTTGGCTAGGGAGCTTGCCCTTCTCTCTCTCACTCAATGTGGCAGCTAGTTGACCCATTTGTGCTTCCAGCTTGGCAATGGATTGTGCATTTGCATGTAAGCTTTGCTGGTTGGCCAGTAAGGTTTGTTGGGTGTCTTTTTGGAAGTGGAGAGAACTCTGCATGAAAAGATGGAGTGTATCCTCAAGAGATGGTTTCCTTGATTGTGGAGGCACTTGTTGATACTATGAGAACTGCTGAGGTTGTTGATTGCCCACTTGGGAGTAAGGTTGCATAGGAGGATTTCCAGATGGTCCTCCTTGTTGTGGTCCTTTTGCCCAAGAAAAATTTGAATGTCTAGCCCACCCTGGGTTGTATGTGTTCGAGTAAGGATCATTCCCAGATTTTTGAAAAGTGTTCATAGCATGAACTTGTTCAGAGAGAAGTTCTGGGAATGCTGCACCAGATGGACAAGACTGCATAGGATGGGCAGGACTAGAATATGTGGCATATGCCTCGACTTGAGCTGTTTGTGGTGGTCCATTATTTAATACCAGAGCATCAACTTTCTTTGTCAGGTTATCAAGCTTGGCGCTCAGCTCTGGCATGACTCCTATCTCATATATACCACCTCTCTTTTGTGGTTGGGGACTTCTGTCACCTCTATTTGAATAATCCCATTGCTGGAAATTTTCGCACAAGGTTTCAAAGAAGTTCCACGCTTCGACATCACTTTTGGTCATGAATGACCCTCCACTGGTGGCATCAACCATGCAACGGTTCTGTGGTGTCAGACCGTCATAGAAGTATTGAACTTGTTGCCACTTCTCAAAACCATGGTGAGGACATTTAAGAAGCAAGTCCTTCCATCTTTCCCAACATTCATGAAAGTGCTCGCCCTCTTTTTGTGTGAAGTTAGTAATTTCTCTACGGAGGGCATTGGTTTTGTGAACGGGGAAGAACTTGTTTAAGAATTTCTTAGACAGTTGGTCCCATGTAGTGATAGATCCAACTTCTAGAGAATTCAACCATGCTTTCGCCTTATCCTTCAAAGAAAAAGGAAACAGGCGTAGGCGGATCGAATCGTCTGAGAAGTTTTGGAACTTAAAGGTGGAGCAAATGTTTAAGAATTCTTTCACATGATGATATGGATCCTCCTTGTCCAATCCATAAAAGGATGGCAACAATTGTATGACTCCAGGTTTAAGTTCAAAGTGTGCTGCCGTAGTGGTTGGCAACACTATGCATGAAGGCGCATTAAATTGGACAGGAGCTGAATAATCTTTGAGAGCTTTAACTTCAGTCTCATTCGCCATTTCAACAGGATTATTTCTCAATCTTTCACGAATTGTTCTTTCAATCTCAGGATCAAACGGTGCTAGTTCTATATTCAGAGATATACGTCCTAGCATAAACTATGTTATTAATATAAGAAAGAAAACTAAACTAAGATGCAACCTATGATGAATAAAACTAAAGGAAAAAGTTATGAATTCCTAAAAACAAGAGAAAGCTATGTAAACGAGAATTGGAAAGAAAAACCCGGAAAAGGAGATGATGAATGTCTGCAGATTTGAAAGTTCCTCCTTTTGAAGACAATGTTATTTAGCAGCTTCCTTCCTTAATTCCTGTAAATAAAAAGAAAACAAAAATAAATTAAATTTCCTAAAATAATGCTAGAAAAGAAATCCTAAGCAACGGTTAATTTCTAAAAAGAAAGTTTCTAATCTTAGAAATAAAAGCCAAGTTAGTTTCTAAAAAGGGAAAATTTCTAAAAAAAATAGGAAATTAGAAAATAAGAGAGAAACTTTCTAAAAAAATAAAACCTAAAGACTTTTCTAATAATAAAACCTAAACTAGAAAATAGAAAGTTACTTGAAAGAAGAATTAGAATCTAGAATTAGAAAATAGGAAATTTCTAAAAATAAAATAAAATAAATAAAAATAAAAAATAAAAAAAATAAAATAGCCTAGAAATAGAAACTTTCTAAAAAAAATAAAACCTTAATTCTAAAAATAGAAATTAGAAAAAAAATAGAAAATTTGGAAAGAGATTACCGAATTAGTAGTTTATGTCAGGTCCCTACAAAACAGGAAATAGGATAGTTTCAAAAAAATTTAACCTAAAGTTAGTAAAAAAACCTAAGACTATGAATTATGATAAGAGAGAATCCTAAATCCAATTGGACCGAAACAGTCCCCGGCAACGGCGCCAAAAACTTGATGTTTTATTTAAACCAACACGATTTAAATGATTTTTAAACTCGCAAGTATACGAATCAGATGCAGATACGGTACGTATTCCGAGATCGTTCCCACGAGGACTGGTCGTCACAATTCAAATCTATGATTCTCCTTAACTAATCCAACAAATAATGGAATGAATTACTAAACACAATTTTATGAAAAAATAATTAATTAAGAACAGGGAAGAAAATTCAATCAGAGAGAGAGCACTAGGACTTTCGAATCCACCCCTAATTATCCTAACCCTTGTTTTGTCTGTTGATTCACCTTGATCTAGATTGATACCACTTATACAGAGAAAGCACAATCTGTGTCCTTAATCGGGCATACAAACTGTCTAATTCCTTTAAGCAATGCCATGAATGACATATCCCATATCCTTGGTCGGGTACATGGAATGTACATTCATTAAAGCACCCTGTTTCTTCCTCTATAGGAAACTTGTTCTTGATCAGACACAAGTACCTATAATAAGCATCCAAACAACATCCATATATATACTTTAATCAAGTTCATAGATGGAGAAGTATAGAATTTAAACCCATAAAGCCCACTTAAAGAAAGAAACAAATTAATTGAAATTCAAAGTAAATCAACCAATACAAGAGCTAATCAAATTAGGGGCTTCATCTCAGCCCTAGCTGAGAGATTAGTGACCCATAAAATCCATAAAAAATATTAAATAAAATTCATAAAAAAACGTCAAACCAAACAATCTCTCTCTCTTTTCTTTCTTCTCTTTCTTCTCTCCCTTGCTTCAGATCTGGAATCCCCTGGTTCTGAATGACTTTCCCACGTCCAAAACTCCCCTTCTATAGCTGCTGGATGGCTGGGGTCGGTGGCAGAGTCGTAGAAGGACTCGAAGTGCAATTTTTCGCAGCCGTGATCGGTGGGCCCCACAGAGGCATTTTCTGGAAAATCTACCCCGTCCATTGGATTCAGGACGAAATTTCAGTCAAGAATAGGTGGTTTTGAAGGTCCATTAGTGCGGCCCAGAGAAGAAAATACAAAAAGATCAGTTTTGAACGTCGCCGGGTAGCCCTTTTGTGACCTCTGTAGCTCACACGTGTGCATGCATGGACACAAGATGAAAACATGGTTTTGTAGTTGTCGAAGCACTCTACAAGATGGACGGCTCGGATCGGCCGTACGGGTGACGTACGGGGCCCACAATCCTTCGCAAAAACGGCCAGCGGTCGTCCGTTACGCGGACGCGAAACCACTTCCGTGGCAATGGTGGGACCCATTTTGATAATTATTTCAATAATCCACTCCATCCATTGCATGGAGGATGAAAAAACGGCTAGGAATGCCCAATTTCGAGTTAGAGTTGTGGTGGCCCACGGAGTTTTGAACTCACCGTCCGTTTTACGTTTTTTCAGCGGTCAGCGTCCGTACACATGCATGGAACCAAACGGACATCTAGGCGATGATAATATCGGCCCCAGGAAGCGGATGGACGGTTTGGATTGTCCATTTGGACACTAGGTGGGCCCCACAACCGACGACCGCGGTTCGGTTCGCGGAGCGCTGGAAACGGAAATTTTCCATTTTTAAGAAAGAGTTGGGGTCAGCGTTGCTGACCCGACGCAGGTCGTTCGGTATACGGGCGGTGCACATGTGCACTATGTACACATGCTATACATATGGGATCCACTGTGATGGTTTCGAGAAATCCAATCCATCCATCCTGTTTCTCAACTTATTTAAACCGTCAATACAAAGGTTGAGGCAGTTCCAAATATCAGGTGGGCCCCAATTTAGAGATTAATAGGCTGATCTGTCCGTTGGACCACTTCCCGAGATCTTCTATGGCTGAAATTTAATATGTACGGTTAATTTACGGCCCTCATCCCATGTATGAAGTTTCGAACTGATTGGATAGCAGGAACCATGTGATCTTGCATTCTGGACCCTTTTCGGGCCCCTTTGGCTTGCTTTCCTCAGATCTCAGGCGTGTAAAATCTTCATTATTGGTTCTCTGGAGTTTATCCTGTGCTCTGGAGACTTTGGATCATGAAATCCATGCCTTTAACATCAATTTTCAATTAACGCTCCTGACTTCATCCTGTAACAAAAATACAATTAAAATACTCCATTAAGCATTATCATATACGTAAAATCTGGTAATTACCAAAAACTTGATGTTTTGTTTAAACCAACACAACCCCCAACCAGCATTTTGCTAGTCCCGAGCAAAGTATGCGAAAAATAATTTTAGAAATAAAAGATGATTCCTGTAACTCAAGTAACTTGTGAACAGACAGCTGAGATGTGAAAATTCTAAGATTCATGAATGGTAAGTAGAATTTTCTCCTGAAATCAAGCTTACAGTAAACTTCATAATCAAGTTCAACATATTAATCCATTAATTAGAACATTTCTGAACATCGAGCTCCATGAATGTAAAGTGTAATCTCGACTTACAAACATTAAGAGATCCAATTGTCAATCTCATGATATCATTGGTAATTCGTGACAACCAAGCTTGAAACCAACACATATCTCACAGATTAATTTTTAATTTTACCAACCTTTGATTTTCTTTATGAGCAGTAACGCAAATGAGGGGAATCAAATTCTTACCTATAGGGAGCAAACCTATGGCGAAAACTCGTCGCCTCATTTTTTAAAAGTCAACTATGGAGAATCAAATCTATACCTATAGGGAGCAAACCTATGGCGAAGATTATGTAACTTAGCCTTTTAATTCTTCTTTTTACCAAGTTAATCATTCAGTTATCGAACCAAAACTTAATGTGCAAGCGAGATGTGATATGTAAAATCATGACTCAATCAATGTTCACAACGTCTAATCATGGATTAACAATTCAAAATTGACTGTGAAATCAAGCAGATGGCCGAATCTAAGAGTCATTAGTTACCAACATCAGGTATCTTATAATGTTAAAATCACAACTATCCTTCAAAGTCACTTTGAATTCAATAGAAATTCAGAAAAAATTTTAAAATTTTCACAAATTTTCCTCAGGACTAAGAAAATACTGATTAGGTACCCTAATCTCCCACCCCCAACCGAAAATCTACATTGTCCTCAATGTATTAGAAATAAACAAGTAATGCACATGAGACAACGAGAATAAAAGAGGAGTGATGAAAAGACAATACCTGGATGGAGAATCAAGAAGCTTTCTCAAAATTTGTGAAAAATTTCAACGTAAAAGCGAGTTAGCACAAGAGAGAAATCAACATAAGCAAAAATAACAAAAAGAAAAACAAAAGAAGATCCTACCTATACCACTTTCGCAGTGCTCTCGATTGCATTTAGCGCATGCAACAAGCCTTTAAACCCCTAGGTTACTCCTAGTGGACGAGTTGTAGTCTCGTGAGGGTTTGCAGTAATGTTACCCACAAACATTGAAGTAACTAACTAAGAAAATTGAAAATGAATGAAATAAAAAGCAATACAATAAAGCAAAAGGCTCTGGGTTGCCTCCCATGAGCGCTAAGTTTAACGTCTTCAGCCAGATAAGAACGGACCATGAATGAAATAATCTTTATAACCAGGGTCCGCCAAAGAAATTACCTCAACACTTTCATTAACCGATCCTAGGATAAGTGATGTGAGTTCCCATGAACTGTGCTATCTGAAATAAGGCAACTGACACTGTCGTCAAATAATTTAAGGACTTCTGCTCGAACGACTTCTTCTATGTTAGGATCACGCTTCCTTTGCATGTTATGCGACATTACCACAACATGATCCATCCATGCAGGGGGGCATACTCCCTGGATTTTTTCTATCTTCCGTTCAATTGCCGCCTTATATGCTCTAAGAACATTAAGCAGCCTGCTCGCCTTTTCTTCTCAGAGTTACACACTGTGCTGTCAGGAAGAGTCTCAGAGGGATGAAGAGGTTCCACTTTCGCTCTCCATTTTTCAGTCTCCAATATAGGAGTAGAGTCGAGCAATGCATTGACTTCATGGATGGGACTATCAATGTCAAAATCCATGCCCGATTGTGCTAAGCAGGTCTCAAGAGAATCTTCAAAAGATGTACGGAAGGAGTCCTGCACAAGGCTCTCGATCATGTCCACTTCAAATATGTCATCCAAATCTGAGGGTTGTTGTCCTGCATTAAAAACATTGAGTTTAATATTCATGTTACCAAAGGACAATTTCATAACTCCATTCCTGCAATTGATAATAGCATTAGATGTGGCCAAAAATGGACGACCCAAAATGACTGGGATCTGACTATGAAGATTCTGGACAGGCTGAGTATCTATAACTATGAAATCCACTGGAAAATAAAATTTATCAACCTGGATTAACACATCTTCAATAACACCCCGGGGCACCTTGATAAATCTATCGGCTAGTTGTAATGTTACCTTAGTCGGTTTCAACTCACCAAGTCCTAGCTGCTCATAAACCGAATATGGTAACAAATTGACACTCACCCCTAAATCAAGTAATGCCTTCCCGATCTTATGATCTCCTATGCCACAAGAAATGGTGGGAGCTCCTGGATCCCTAAATTTAGGAGGGGTGTTATGTTGAATCATGGAGCTGAGCTGCTCTGCAAGGAAGACTTTCTTATGAACATTCTGCTTACGCTTTTGAGTGCATAAATCTTTAAGAAACTTAGCGTAAGCAGGGACTTGCTTGATAGCGTCAAGCAACGGGATGTTGACTTGCACTTTTTGAAACACATCCAAGATTTCATCAAAGTTATTTCTTTTCTTTGTTGGTGCCAGACGTTGAGGAAAGGGTGCTTTGGGCACATAAGGTGGCACATTAGTGGCTCTTGGAGAGTCAGAGAGCTTTTGGACTTTGGATGCATTGGTATGGCTCTCTGCTTCATCTTGATCTTCTGTTTTAGAATTTGATTCATCCCCAGGCATCTCTATTCTGTTATCAATCTGCTTGCCTGACTTAAGGGTAGTGATCGATTTGGCCTGTTCATGATATTGCCCTTGGTTGGAATTAGAGCCAATCTCATACCATCCCTTTGGATTAGCCTCAGGTTGGCTAGGGAGCTTGCCCTTCTCTCTCTCACTCAATGTGGCAGCTAGTTGACCCATTTGTGCTTCCAGCTTGGCAATGGATTGTGCATTTGCATGTAAGCTTTGCTGGTTGGCCAGTAAGGTTTGTTGGGTGTCTTTTTGGAAGTGGAGAGAACTCTGCATGAAAAGATGGAGTGTATCCTCAAGAGATGGTTTCCTTGATTGTGGAGGCACTTGTTGATACTATGAGAACTGCTGAGGTTGTTGATTGCCCACTTGGGAGTAAGGTTGCATAGGAGGATTTCCAGATGGTCCTCCTTGTTGTGGTCCTTTTGCCCAAGAAAAATTTGAATGTCTAGCCCACCCTGGGTTGTATGTGTTCGAGTAAGGATCATTCCCAGATTTTTGAAAAGTGTTCATAGCATGAACTTGTTCAGAGAGAAGTTCTGGGAATGCTGCACCAGATGGACAAGACTGCATAGGATGGGCAGGACTAGAATATGTGGCATATGCCTCGACTTGAGCTGTTTGTGGTGGTCCATTATTTAATACCAGAGCATCAACTTTCTTTGTCCAGGTTATCAAGCTTGGCGCTCAGCTCTGGCATGACTCCTATCTCATATATACCACCTCTCTTTTGTGGTTGGGGACTTCTGTCACCTCTATTTGAATAATCCCATTGCTGGAAATTTTCGCACAAGGTTTCAAAGAAGTTCCACGCTTCGACATCACTTTTGGTCATGAATGACCCTCCACTGGTGGCATCAACCATGCGACGGTTCTGTGGTGTCAGACCGTCATAGAAGTATTGAACTTGTTGCCACTTCTCAAAACCATGGTGAGGACATTTAAGAAGCAAGTCCTTCCATCTTTCCCAACATTCATGAAAGTGCTCGCCCTCTTTTTGTGTGAAGTTAGTAATTTCTCTACGGAGGGCATTGGTTTTGTGAACGGGAAGAACTTGTTTAAGAATTTCTTAGACAGTTGGTCCCATGTAGTGATAGATCCAACTTCTAGAGAATTCAACCATGCTTTCGCCTTATCCTTCAAAGAAAAAGGAAACAAGCGTAGGCGGATCGAATCGTCTTGAGAAGTTTTGGAACTTAAAGGTGGAGCAAATGTTTAAGAATTCTTTCACATGATGATATGGATCCTCCTTGTCCAATCCATAAAAGGATGGCAACAATTGTATGACTCCAGGTTTAAGTTCAAAGTGTGCTGCCGTAGTGGTTGGCAACACTATGCATGAAGGCGCATTAAATTGGACAGGAGCTGAATAATCTTTGAGAGCTTTAACTTCAGTCTCATTCGCCATTTCAACAGGATTATTTCTCAATCTTTCACGAATTGTTCTTTCAATCTCAGGATCAAACGGTGCTAGTTCTATATTCAGAGATATACGTCCTAGCATAAACTATGTTATTAATATAAGAAAGAAAACTAAACTAAGATGCAACCTATGATGAATAAAACTAAAGGAAAAAGTTATGAATTCCTAAAAACAAGAGAAAGCTATGTAAACGAGAATTGGAAAGAAAAACCCGGAAAAAGAGATGATGAATGTCTGCAGATTTGAAAGTTCCTCCTTTTGAAGACAATGTTATTTAGCAGCTTCCTTCCTTAATTCCTGTAAACAAAAAGAAAACAAAAATAAATTAAATTTCCTAAAATAATGCTAGAAAAGAAATCCTAAGCAACGGTTAATTTCTAAAAAGAAAGTTTCTAATCTTAGAAATAAAAGCCAAGTTAGTTTCTAAAAAGGGAAAATTTCTAAAAAAAATAGGAAATTAGAAAATAAGAGAGAAACTTTCTAAAAAAATAAAACCTAAAGACTTTTCTAATAATAAAACCTAAACTAGAAAATAGAAAGTTACTTGAAAGAAGAATCAGAATCTAGAATTAGGAAATAGTAAATTTCTAAAAATAAAAAAATAAAAAAATAAAAATAAAATAAAATAAAATAAATAAATAAAAAAGCCTAGAAATAGAAACTTTCTAAAAAAATAAAACCTTAATTCTAAAACTAGAAATTAGAAAAAAATAGAAAATTTGGAAAGAGATTACCGAATTAGTAGTTTATGTCAGGTCCCTACAAAACAGGAAATAGGTTAGTTTCAAAAAAATTTAACCTAAAGTTAGTAAAAACCTAAGACTATGAATTATGATAAGAGAGAATCCTAAATCCAATTGGACCCACGGCGCCAAAAACTTGATGTTTTATTTAAACCAACACGATTTAAATGATTTTTAAACTCGCAAGTATACGAATCAGATGTAGATACGGTACGTATTACGAGATCGTTCCCACGAGGACTGGTCGTCACAATTCAAATCTATGATTCTCCTTAACTAATCCAACAAATAATGGAATGAATTACTAAACACAATTTTATGAAAAATGATTAATTAAGAACAGGGAAGAAAATTCAATCGAGAGAGAGCACTAGGACTTTCGAATCCACCCCTAATTATCCTAACCCTTGTTTTGTCTCTGTTGATTCACCTTGATCTAGATTGATACCACTTATACAGAGGAAGCAGAATCTGTGTCCTTATTCGGGCATACAAACTGTCTAATTCCTGTAAGCAATGCCATGAATGGCATATCCCATATCCTTGGTCGGGTACATGGAATGTACATTCATTAAAGCACCTTGTTTCTGCCTCTATAGGACACTTGTTCTTGATCAGACACAAGTACCTATAATAAGAATCCAAATAACATCCATATATATACTTTAATCAAGTTCATAGATGGAGAAGTATAGAATTTAAACCCATAAAGCCCACTTAAAGAAAGAAACAAATTAATTGAAATTAAAATTAAATCAACCAATACAAGATCTAATCAATTTAAGTTCTTCATCTCATCCCTAGCTGAGAGTTTTGTGACCAATAAAACCATAAAAAATATTAAATAAAATTCATAAAAAAACGTCAAACCACACAATCTCTCTCTCTTTTCTTTCTTCTCTTTCTTCTCTCCCTTGCTTCAGATCTGGAATCCCCTGGTTCTGAATGACTTTCCCACGTCCAAAACTACCCTTCTATAGCCTGAGGTCGGTGCAGAGTCGTAGAAGGACTCGAAGTGCAATTTTTTGCAGCCGTGATCGGTGGGCCCCACAGAGGCATTTTCTGGAAAATCTACCCCGTCCATTGGATTCAGGACGAAATTTCAGTCAAGAATAGGTAGTTTTGAAGGTCCATTAGTGCGGCCCAGAGAAGAAAATACAAAAAGATCAGTTTTGAACGTCGCCGGGTAGCCCTTTTGTGACCTCTGTAGCTCACACGTGTGCATGCATGGACACAAGATGAAAACATGGTTTTGTAGTTGTCGAAGCACTCTACAAGATGGACGGCTCGGATCGGCCGTACGGGTGACGTACGGGGCCCACAATCCTTCGCAAAAACGGCCAGCGGTCGTCCGTTACGCGGACGCGAAACCACTTCCGTGGCAATGGTGGGACCCATTTTGATAATTATTTCAATAATCCACTCCATCCATTGCATGGAGGATGAAAAAACGGCTAGGAATGCCCAATTTCGAGTTAGAGTTGTGGTGGCCCACGGAGTTTTGAACTCACCGTCCGTTTTGCGTTTTTTCAGCGGTCAACGTCTGTACACATGCATGGAACCAAACGGACATCTAGGCGATGACAATATCGGCCCCAGGAAGCGGATGGACGGTTTGGATTGTCCATTTGGACACTAGGTGGGCCCCACAACCGACGACCGCGGTTCGGTTCGCGGAGCGTTGGAAACGGAAATTTTCTGTTTTTAAGAAAGAGTTGGGGTCAGCGTTGCTGACCCGACGCAGGTCGTTCGGTATACGGGCGGTGCACATGTGCACTATGTACACATGCTATACATATGGGATCCACTGTGATGGTTTCGAGAAATCCAATCCATCCATCCTGTTTCTCAACTTATTTAAACCGTCAATACAAAGGTTGAGGCAGTTCCAAATATCAGGTGGGCCCCAATTTAGAGATTAATAGGTTGATCTGTCCGTTGGACCACTTCCCGAGATCTTCTATGGCTGAAATTTAATATGTACGGTTAATTTACGGCCCTCATCCTATGTATGAAGTTTCGAACTGATTGGATAGCAGGAACCATGTGATCTTGCATTCTGGACCCTTTTCGGGCCCCTTTGGCTTGCTTTCCTCAGATCTCAGGTGTGTAAAATCTTCATTATTGGTTCTCTGGAGTCTATCCTGTGCTCTGGAGACTTTGGATCATGAAATCCATGCCTTTAACATCAATTTTCAATTAACGCTCCTGACTTCATCCTGTAACAAAAATACAATTAAAATACTCCATTAAGCATTATCATATACGTAAAATCTGGTAATTACTGGGGTCTGATATGCAATATTTGACCCTGATCATGCATTAATCAGCAGATCTGGATTTAACTTTCTTTCCTTACGGAGGCTGTTAGATTTTCAGGATTTGTATAAAGATTGTTGATGTACGCCCCATGTGATGTGTCTGAATGCATCGGTGTTGCTTTGCCTTTGTCCCAATTTAGGATCATCAACACGTTTGGTCCTATTGAGACTCCATACACATTGTGAAATAACATCATCCATGTGGATCCCATGTTTTACGGGCCACTTTGACGAAACTAACAACCAATAAAATAGAATTTGGGGTAAGAATGGGTCAGGTTTCGTTGCAACCTGTTTACTAATTACATCTTGTTTTAATTTGATACTTTCAAAGAAGTAACCTTTTAAACTTATTTAAGTTAATAAATTATTTTTTTATTTAAGTTAATTTGAAAATATAAATTATGCGATGAAAGCTACTTATCTTTGTAAGTGTTTTTTTTAAAAACTTTATAATTAACATTTTACTTTTCTACTTATCTCTAAGCTTTGCATATTGATAAATGGTCCGTATCAGAGAAGGCCCCATATTATGGATGGTCCTCAATGAAAGTAGGGCCCACACAATGGGCATTCCACATCAAAGGTGGGCCCCACATGATCGATGATCCATATTAACATAGGTCCACATAATAGATCGTCCCATATTAACATAGGTTGGGTCCTAATGATGAATGGCCTGCATCATCTCGCATCCAATGCAAGACCCACATGATGAACAGCCTACATTAAAGGCGGGGCCCACACAATAGATGGTCCACCTCAAAGGTGAGCTCCATAAGATGGGTTGTGGATCTTGAAGGTATGCCCCATATGATGGATGATCTACATCAAGTTGGGGCCCATATACTGGATGGTCCACATAAAAGGTTGGCCCTCAATGATGAATGGCCCACATCCAGGGCGGGCCATGCCAATGGGCAGCCCACATCAAAGGGGAAGCCCACACAATGGGCGGTGGATACTGAAGGTGGCCGCACATGATGGACACTAAATTGATGGTGACCCCACATGATCTATGATCCATATTAAGGTGGGCCCCACATGGGGAGAGTTCACATCGAAAGTTGGCCCCTGATGATAAATGACCCACATTCAAGGTGGGCCCTGCATAATGGACAACTCACTTTGAAGTTTGGATCTATATGATGGATGGTCCACATTAAAAGTGAGCTTCACATTATGGATGCCTAAATCCAATATCCAATATGATGGACACCATCAACCAAGGTGGCCCCACATGATGGATAGTCCACATCAAAGGTGGGCCGCAAGGTGGATGGTCGGCATGCATTGAAGGTTGGCTTCACTCAATAGATGGTTCACATTGAACACAGGCCATGGTGGGTATATAATAATAAAGGGTACACGTCAAATGTTGGCCCATCATTAACGGTGGACCAAACAAAATTAAGGGATAAATATTTATCTTGATATAAATACTTTTCCCATTTATTCAACTAGAAAAAGAAAAAAGAAAAAGAAAAAAAAGAAGGAAATCTGCTATGCTAGCACACATTTTCGGGATCACAAGGTTCCTTGCATTTCTGATTCATACAATTGCATTTCTTCTGGACTATTACGGTTACAAAGTTTTCTCAACACACAACGAACAACACCATAAAGCTGACATGGCAAACTAGCTTGCCTTGTTTTGGGCCTATTTGGTCTGTAAACAAGGTGTTGGTAGCAGATGTTCTAAAGAAGATGTGTTTGAAATGGAAATAAGATGAGTGCTTGTTCATCAACAATATCATTTAGCTCGATTAGCTTGTACAGAGAGGGCAAGGAATTCCTTAAGGTACTTGTTGTAGACGCAAGGTCGTTCCAGATGAACGAGGTGACCTGCCTTCTTTATGCTTTGGAGTGTAGCCTGGTCACCCAATTGCCTGTTGAATTATCACACTAATTAGGTTTTAGGTATTTAATAACAAGTTAATTTGTGATTAGGCGCGCACGCGCGCACACACACACACACACACACACACACACACACACACACACACACACACATATATATATATATATATATATATATATATATATATATATGTTCTCGATCCCCCCCCTAAAAAGCCCTTCCATTTTGGTTCAACGGTCAGTCAGACCAACCACCTAGCCATCTATCCTTTGGCCTTTCCATGGTTGAACGTGGAAGGATCCTTAGTCCTCCCCCTGTTGGATGAATTGAATGCCACCAATTGAAGGGCTAGCTCCATCGTCCAGTCAAGGGAATTTCTGGGGGAATGGCCCATCCACTGTGGGGTCCATCTTATCAATACCGTACAGATAATTCAGTCCTAGGTCTCATTTGCAGAAAGATGATGACCCGGTGATACTGTCCATATCTTTACTATACTCTTTTTAAGGGTCAGAAATCCAGTCCTAATTCAGAAAGAAAGAAAAAGAAGAAGAAACAAGAGAGAAGAAACAAAGGGAGGCTTGGCTAGTAACTTACTCTTTCATATTCTTGGCAAGCTCGATGTTGAAAATCTGATCGTTCTCACCCCATAACAGAAGTATTGTCTGACAACCGGTATAAAAAAAATAAAAATAAATAAATAAATTAAAAAAAAAAAAATCACTTTATTTCCTTCTCCAAGAATATAAGCTACGGAGATCCAATCATTAGGTGGGCCTCACCATGGAAAACGGTGGATGGGCACCTCATTTGTTCCAAAATACATGGGTGGCCCACTTAGACGAATGGATGCCCACCTATCTGATTTTTTCACCATTTGAATAGGTTGGATAGGATATCCAATATACATGATAGATGTGATCAAAGGAGTTGTGGCTTTATACCTGGGAGAAGTTGGGGATGGTAGCATCTTTATTGCTGATTACCAAACCATCGAGTAGTTCACCTCTTTCCTTTCTGTTAGTAAACATCACCTGCATCATTAATTGTTCATTCATTTAATCAACCAAACCGAACCATGGTATCACTACCTCCTGCACGAGGGGCCTGCTGGTTCAAACATGGAACCCTCCAGCTGGTAGGCCCCACCTTTGATTGACCACAGCCCAAAATTCTCACCTAGCAGTCACCTGGTCACTTAAATGGATGGTAGAATAGAAGGTCACCGGTGGTCCATGCATGTTCAAGTGAGAATTTTCTGCACAACTGACTGCCTAACTACTGGGGATTTTGAACTAATCATTTGGAATCTTAGATGTATCCCACCCACAATGCGGATTTGAATCACTTGTTGAGAATAATTTTCAAGTCTTAATTTAATTAAGATAGTTATTAAGTTTTGGTTGAGTTAATTAAAAAAGGAAGGATGAAAATTTACATGGACGGTCAGCATCTCCAATGAATAGAGTATAGAGATGTAGACTGTGTGCAGGGTGTGGTACAGGATGGATGCAGGGATAGTTAGCCAAAGAAAATTCCTTTTTCATTGGACTTTTTTTTTTTTTTGGTCTTGATCAATGCCGGTTGGTTAGTTGGCCAACTTACATTTGACTTCAAATGAAGTGAGGCCTACTTCCTATCATGCTTCCGACGACCATGGGGGTCCACTCCACTGCCCACCAACTCAATTCGAATTCGAAAACATTTTTGGTTTCGAGTGTGAGGCCGTTAGCCAAATCAGGTGAAGTGCAAGTAAGGAAATGGTGACGTGGAGTGGACCATCGATGAGGAGGGAGTCTAGGTGGATGGAATGGAATTGAAGAGAGAGAGAGAGAGAGAGAGAGAGAGAGAGAGAGAGAGAGAGAGAGAGAGAGAGAGAGAGAGAGAGAGAGAGAGAGAGGCATATACTATACCTGTAGGTAGTCTCGGTAGAGTCGATTGGGCATCCATATCTTCTTGTAGGCAGCAAGAGAGAAGAGTGCTTTGAGACCCTTGACGTCAGATGGCAGAAGCAGGTCAGAAGATGATGAGAATCCGAGGCGTTGGAGGGTGGTTTGAGAGATGGAGTCGGTCATGGCCAGGATAGAGCCTGAAATGACCAAGGAAGAAACAAGGGAGGGATGTAACTGGGCCATCTTGAAGGCGACCATACCACCGTAGCTGAAGCCGACGACGGTGCAGCTATGTACACCAAGTTCCCCCTGAAGAGCCTTGGCCAGGCAGTGGGCTTGGAATGCGGGGGACCTATCAGTGCTGGAGGTGGTCGATTCCCCAAAGAAGAAGAGATCTGGGATGTACACGTTATACTTGCTGGTGAGAGCACCCACCTGGAACTGCCATGTAACGATGCCATCGGCCGCGAACCCATGAATCAACACCACTGCTCCCTTCTTCTCCACCTCCTTATTCTTATTTCTTTTACTTGGGGATGGGGCCCAAAAGTTCATCACCGTTCCCGGTTCGATCTCCACCGACTGTGGCCTCAACCCCGCCATCTTCATCAGCCCATGCAAGAGCGGCTTTTGTGCTGCCACCAAGTTCACCATCTCTCTCTCTCTCTCTCTCTCTCTCTCTCTCTCCTCTGACTTTAGGGATGCAGCTAAATTCCTCTTATAAAGAAGATGAACGAACGATGGGATGCGTGTAAAAGAGAGAGAGACAGAGTCGCAGCTCTTGGTGGGAAGTAGTTGTCGGTTTAAGGCGGTAGTTGGATATTTCACCTTCTAATTGAGACTTGCATTTTCTTTGTTTGTCACTTATAAAGAAATTTAAGCAGATGTATGCCCCACCAACACATGTCTCTATTTGTTCGCACCAAATCTTTCTTTATTTCCCCGTCTTTCGTTATCTCCGATGTATTTGATCAACCGCACCGCCTACCCGACTTTTATTATGTACGCGGATTGTGTCCAACCCGCTCGTCTCTAGCCACGAAGATGCAGTTATCTGGTCGGACCCACCATTATGTATCTATTTATCCATGCCGTTCATCACTTCTCTTATATCATTTTAAGCTATGACCACAAAAATGAATCAGATCTGATTCTTAAGTGGACCACACAACAGATGGCTCTTGCATTTAATGCAACACAAGCTTATTATTTGGTGTGGTCCACTTGAACGTTGGATCTGCATCATTTTTATGAACATCCGTTAAAAGGATCTGAGAAAAGGAATGGACAGCATGGATAAACAGATACATAACGGTGGGCTGTTTGTGGCTAGAGATGGGCAGGGCAATCTACGTCCCCTTTTATATACATAAATTCGTTACATGACCCTAACATATGGTCCAACCGGTGCATATAAATGCTCACCAGCACACCTGCGCACCTTCCGGGACCAACTGAAAACTTGATAAAATAAATCTCTGGTAGACAAATAGAAACAGTTTCTTCTTTTGATTTGCCTCTATCCTTATTATAGCTTACTAAAGTTTTGAAGCAGGACAAAAGTTATTGAAGATGGGTTTGAGAATTAGAACTGTGTTCATGAATCAAGCGTAGATTTTCCTAATCTCTACAAGTGGATCATTGAAAGCCCTAATTCCTATCTTTAATTTCATTAGTTTTACTCACTTTAATCATAATTAAATTTTCAATTATTTCAGATTTAGATTTTATTGTCGCCTAATTCTACTTTTAGTTACTTTTAGATTACATACAAGGTTCAGTCCCCATAAATTTGACTTCGATCTTACCAAGTTTATTACTACATCACAGCCCTATACTTGGAGTGTAAACAACGTGTACCACATCACATAGATCATTCAAATTTTGTGGTCATGACAGGCCTACGCGGTGATTCAAATAAGGCGCGCGGGAGAGCAGGGCATATTTATAGAGAGAAATGCCACTTGAACATCTTTCGAACACTTGTCTTTTTCACAAAATCTAAATGGTTCATATGATGCAGCAACCCTTAAAACCTTATAAATTCAACTTTAGGAGTGATTCAAAATTCTAGTGGGCCATGACAAAGGGAAATAGTTTCCTCCCTTGATTTGTCTCTATCTTTGTTATGGCCCACCACAGTTTTAAATCATGCCAAAAGTTGCTTTTACAGGTTTCAAGTGGTGCTTCATCACATGGACCATTTAGATTTTTTTTTTTTCCTAGGACACATGTGCTGATCAGCTTAAGGAGGTGCTTACAAGTAGTCAGCTAAGACGTCGCGGAGGAGAGCAGATCTCTCTCTATATTTCTGCCAACACACAACTTATTGCCTGATTTAAGCACTAAGTAATGGCAATAAATGTTCCACATGGAATGTTATTTCAAAGGGCATAAGAAACGGGCGCGGATTAGCTACTGACCGGTTGAGTAGCGAGACTCTCAACTGAAGTGAGGTCATCAAGTTACGTGGGCCCCACCATGATGAATGTTTTGTATCCACACTGTCCATACATTTTGAGATATCATTTTAGGGCATGATACAAAGAATGAGTCAGATCCAAGGCTGGAGTGGACCCTACCACAGAAAACAGCGGAGAGAGTGACGCCCACCATTGAAACCTTCTGAAGGTCCACCATGATGTGTATTTGAGATCCAACCTGTTCATGTGTTAACGCAGACATGAAAGGAGGAAAAACACAAATATCAGCTTGATCGAAAACTTTTGTTACCCTTAGAAATTTTTAATGCCGGACGTCACTCTCACCACTATTTTCTGTGGTGGGGTCCACTCGAGCTTTGGATCTAACTCAGTTTGTATAATGCCCTAATATGATCTCTCCAAATGAATGGACGGTGTGGATACAAAACATACATCATGATGGAGCTATACACCTCACTATCAGTACACGCTCCTCTGGTAGCCACCCTCATTGGGGAATGGGTACCAAGACCTCAAGTGTTGAAACAAGGTATCTTTACTCACCCTACCACTTGAGCTATGAAACAGGGTGTATCACTAATGGCCCCATAAAAGCCCAGGGTAAACACTGGTTTAGCCTAGTCGGATCACATGTCAGTCTAATTTTCTGGCTGCAGGCTATGGTCAAAGTGGATCTCATGTGCACATTAAAGTGGACCCATAAAAATAAAGGATGGCCCATGTAAAAGAATCACTGGAACTTCGATTGCGCGGGGTAGAAAATGGTGACGTGGCAAAGTTCATGAGAGCCCCACCAGGATGCGTGTGTTATATCCACTCTGTGCATCCATTTTTTTTTTTTACGGCAGATCCAAAGGTCAAGTGGACCACACCACAAAAAGCAGTGAGTCTTGAACACTGACCATTGAAAACTTCTCACGGTCAATAGTAGTTTTGGATCTATTTGTGTTTTCCCTTTATCCAGGTCTTTATGACCTTATTACGAGGTTGGATGGAAATAATCTTCATAGTGGGCCCTAGGAAGGTTCCAACGGTGGGCATCATTGCCCCACTGCTGTCTGTGGTGGTCTACTTGAGCTTTGGATCTGCACCATTTTTAAGCACCTACCTAAAACGATCTGAAAAAATGGATGAACGGTGTGGATATAGCACATACATCATGATGGGCGCGGAACGTTGCCATGTCAACTCTGTACGGACGAATGCGTATTGCGTTCTACCCGCCTGTTACGGCTAGGAACGGATAGGGCTTCTGAGGGGCCATTGTAATGTATGGGCTTTATCCACACTGTCTATCCATTTCACCGTACGATTTTATGGTACAGGCCCAAAATTTAGGTAGATACAAGGCTTAAGTGGACCATACAATGAGGATTATGTTGCAAAAAGTTGATTTTAATATATATATATATATAATATTATATTCAAAAAAGTGTTTGAAAAACACATTTTTTCATGGTTTTGGGAATAGTCCCACATTGGAAAAAGAGAAAGAATTTTTGTGGTTTATACGAGGAGTATGGAGTATTATAATACTTATCCACATGGTCCAAAGGAGAATGGAACTTGCTTGTTCCAGTGACACCTGCGCACGCACTCGCGCTCGGTCTCGGTGCGAGGGCGTGGGCATGTGAGGCAATGTGGTTGTAGAGGCGCTAATGGCGCACTTTGCACTTTGCACGGGTCGCTCTCTTTGCAAACTGGAAACTATAACAGTTGTGCCATTAGTGCAGAGACCAACTATAACTGCTGCATGGCTAGCCCAACAGCTAGAAAACGACTAGCTGCTGTCTCACAACAGTCACATGCAGCAGTGGTTATGGCTCATGCACAACAGTCAGAAAACGGCTAGTTTTCCAACAGCTAGAAATGACTTAATGAGAGTTATTTCCCTAGACCATAACCCCCCAGCCACCACATCCTATATAAACAGGGTTTGAACGGGTTTCCAAACTATCTCAACACACTCCAGCAATACCAATACGAATCAAAGTCTCTCTTCTCTCACAAACTAAGAATCATCAATATAACAAGGTTGATCAAAACCATTGCTTGAAGAATAGACCAGCGGTGTGGTCTAGAACGGTTCAACTGAACCATTAGTTGAAGAATTGACCAGTGCAGTGGTCCAAATCAATATTTCTTTCCAAATCAATATTTCTTTCTCTTTTCTTCTGGGATTTCTTCTTTTCTGTTTTTTCTGTCAGACTGTGTGTAACAGAGTTCCATTAGTGGGCCTTCGTGTTTGAACACAGACCCACATCAGGTTCATCGTATCTTAAAAGTGGTTTGCCTATAACCTATTAGCATACTCAATTCATATGAGTAGGGACAAATAACGCTTTAAGGACAGCGTCCCAGACATGCTTCGGCCTATCCTATTCAAAACAATTTTATTTTTCGGTTTCCACATTATACAGGAAAATTATTAATCTGTATAATTTTCGACAATCTTAAAGCGTTATTTTATGGAGGCCGACAGTATTTCATTCATCAAGTTTATGAATTAGGACTTGATACGTCTTGATCAGTTCAATGGAACCAATTTTACGAGATGACAAGACAAGTTCAAATTTCTTTTGACGATATTGAAGATCTACTACATATTATATCCAAATCTGCAAGCACTACCTGAAGCATCTGACAAAAACACAGCTGAACAGGCGGCTGCCCGCACCAAACGAGCTGAAAACGAACTTTTGTGTTTATGACACATTCTAAACGTGCTCTCTGACCGCCTGTACAATCTGTACCAACAGACATCATCAGCAAAGGAGATCTGGGCTGCTCTGGAGTTCAAATATAAGGCTGAAGAAGACGGTACCAACAAATTCCTCATCGTTAAGTATTTTGACTTCAACATGGTAGATAACAAACTGCTACTGCCCCAAATCCAAGAACTGCAGCTAATAGTAAACAAAATTAAAGCCATCAAAATTCCTGAATCATTCCAAGTCGGGGCTATAATAGCTAAATTACCACCGATGTGGAAAGACTATAGAAAGAAGTTGCATAAGACTAAGGACTACACACTGGAACAAATTTAGAAACATTTCAGAATTGAGGAAGAATCCCGTAACCGCGACAGAAAGAATGATAACGGAAATGCCTCGTCCAAGGTACATGCAGTAGAGAACACTAATAACAAGAATTCCGAGAAGAACGATTCCCTGAAACCCAATAAAGAGAAATTCAAGAAAAATGCCCAAAAGAAGAATGAAAATTCAAAGGCCCATGCCATGTCTATGAGAAAACTGAGCACTATGCTCGAGATGCCGATATTGCAAATCTAAAAGAGAAGCAAGTGCAGTAGAAGAAGGCGATATTGTGGTTATGATCACTGAGGTGAATACCATCTAAGGCAAAGTTCCAGGTTGGTGGTATGATACTGCCGCTACAGTACATATGTGCTATGACAAATCAGCCTTCAAAACCTATGAGAAATTGCCGATGGTCAAGAAGTCCAAATGGGTAATGAAGTCCGATCGAAGGTTGTAGGCAAAGGAACTGTCAAACTGATATTCACCTCTAGGAAGAAAGTGATTCTGACTAATGTACTGCACGTCCCAGACATGAGACGAAACTTATTTTTGGGGATCTTCTAGGTAAACCAGGCATAAAGGTGGTGTACGAGTCAGGAAAACTGATTCTATCTAAGAATGAGAATTTTGTCGGAAAAGGATATGCTTGTAATGAGATGGTTAAGTTTTCTCTGAATGAAAGTAGCACTTCTGCGTATATGGTTAAATTCGCTGGACTATGGCATGATAGACTAGCCCATATAGGGTATATTATCTTGAAGTTCATGGCTAAGAATGGTTTAATTTCATACACAGGTAATGAAACCGAAAAATGTGAAGTGTGCATACGATCTAAAATGATGAAAAAATATTTTTCAAGTGTTGAAAGATCGTCTCAAGTATTGGATCTTGTACACAGTGACATCTGTAAGTTAAACGACATTCTTACTTGTAGAGGTAAATGGTACTTCATAACCTTTATGGATGATGTTCGAGATATGTGTATAGTTATCTGTTTAAAAGTAAAGATGAAGCATTCATTACCAAAAAATTGAGCATAGGCTACGGACTTCGAAAGTTTTTGGCTACGGATTTAATCCGTAGTAATTATGCTACATATCTAATCCGTACCTCAAACCTAATTGATTTGTACCTAAAGCCTACCTCCCCATCATAGCTGTATTAGATATTGATGGTGCTAAAGGGGCTCCATGGGGCCCATTGAAATATATGTGTTTAATCTAAGCTGTTTATAAATTCTTATATAAAATTTTAGTGGATTAGGCCAAAAATTATGTAGATTAAAGGTCTAAGTGGAGCACACAATAAGAAATCGTAAAAATGAAATTTCTATTGTTAATATGTTGTGTGGTCTTCTTACAGCTTCGATCTAACTCATTTTTTGCATCAACCCTTTAAATAATATTTTAAAATTAATGGACGGAGTGGATAAATAACATACATCACGGTGGGCCCCGCGGTCCTAAAACCCACGGCTTTAGGGCCGTCCGTCACGCGTCCCTCACCCAAAATGAAATCCAATTCCGTCTGCCCTTTTCTCCCCCGCGCAGACCTCCCAAAACCCCATTTCCATTGTCCTTTCTCCATCTCACAGGCTCCCTCACCCTCTCTCTCTCTCTCTTGCACTCAACCTCTCCCTTCCCTCACCCTCTCTCTCCAACCACGATTTATTGTTGCCGAACGCCATACTCACGCATGCCCTCTCTCTCTCTCTCTCTCTCTCTCTCTCTCTCTCTCTCCCTCCATCTCTCTCAATCTCTCTCAATCTCAATGCCGATTTAAGGGTTTGGGGATTTAGTAATTTGTGGATTCCTAATTCTATGTGGACCCTCATTTAGGGATTTGGGGATTCTAAGGCTTACAGATTTGAATGTGGACCCCGAATTGGGGTTTTTCTAATTTTACAAATTAGGGATTTTAGAATTTTGCACATGTGGGGCATTTGGTAAAATGGAAACCACATTTCCAGGAAATTTACAAAAACAAACGAAGTCCTTAATTTATATTTCAACAAATCCAAACAGGCCCTAAGTTTCAGTGGCATACAGTGATGACCCATCACTCCAGAGACACATTTCCACTTTGTCCAATTGCTTCTGATTAAGTTGGAAACATCTTAATTTAATGATGATGATTACATTGAACTGTGATATGTCAATGTGGGTGATAATGGACAGATCTTTGATAAATGTATGATCTTTATATTGTATTATTAGTATATGGTTGTCTATGGATGTTCATATTTTCTGCATCTCATCTTATAAGATTTGTAGGTGAAGAAGACACTCCTATTAAGCTCTTCATGCATTTGAATCTCCTTGTAAGCATTCTTCTTTCATTTTTTTTCCAAGGCTTTTAAATATGAGCTTAAAGATGAGCATCAAGTGAGATTTTCATAGAGAACATTACATTGAACATCCATCCTAAGTATCTTTCTACTTTTATTACAACCAGACATTTGTTTCATATATTATAATTGAATATTTGAATATCATTTTATACAAATTTTACAATTTATTTTTGTACTGCATCTCCATTTCAGGAAAGAACACCAAAAAACTTGGCATTTGGGGTTAATGAAGGTCCTATTCCAGCTTGACAAAAAAGTTACTAGACACAGATATCTATCCAAGGTGCCCAACCTGACCCAATCGAGTTTAGGTGGTTTGTAGAAGCCAATCCTTTTTAGTCTAATATCTTAACATTGTAACGATTGTGCCCACTTGGGTGGGCGACAATGAACCGTGGTTGGTCCTACCTTGGCCATGGTTCCCTAAACCATGGGCTTGTCCGTAATGGAACTAAAATTCCTTTGGTATTGGCCCTAGCCTTATACGCAATAAGTATAAGAAAAAGTATCAAAGATCAAAGTTTTGAAATAGTTTAAATTGAAAAAATAAAATTAAAATCAATGTATATCCTCCATCCACATACATCTTACACCTGCACATCATATGTTTGATTAAATTCCTTAAAGAACGTTTAGCACATCAATTTTTTTTTTGGTCTGCATTACGTACTTTTTATATACCTAACGCATTTACAAGTTATAACTGACGCTGCTGTTAAACATCAATCTGTTATTCACATGTTGCCTGGCTATTCACTTGGCCCTTAGTACGTGGATATATTGTGGAGAAAGACATCTAACAGATGTTTAACTTCATGGAGTGATGAAGTCTCATGGTTATGTCTTCCTTCTATGTCCACATTGCCCATTCATGTCAAAATACGCCCTCTTTTGTTGGAGGTAAGCTACTAGCAGGTATGGGGCTTCTGCGATTTAGATTAGTGGATTCTTTGTTATTCTTTTTCATGGTCTTGTTGCATATTTTGCCCTCTGGTATTGATCTATATTGTGTTGTGTTAAGTCAAATGCCTGCTAAGTATCGATTATTTCCTTATAGAACATCATTGAGTTCAAGTTCAATTCAATTTTGATCTGGTTGCCTGACCTGTATTGACTCTTGTGAATGCATGTTGTGTTTGAGCTTGGACTGGTGAAATTTCATGTTCTAAATAAAATGGTATTCTTGTGTTTTTGGTGAGTTGACCCATTTCACTGAGGAGTTTCAGTCCCAGCCAAAACCCGTCCTATTTCAGTGATGAGTTCTGATCCCAACCAATCCGACAGTTTGGTCCATTCCAGGTAAGTAAACACCGGTCATTGCTGAGGCTCATCAAACAACTTGCTTTTGTGATCCCAATTGCCAATGACTACACTGGACACTGGTTTTGGGGTATGTTGAATTCTTCTAAATGCCTTTTCAGTTCATTCCACTTCACACACTTACCACCCACTATCTGAGAAAATCACTCTTATTCTTGTTTTTAGCATGATATAACTTTATGCTTAGCATCTCCAAACTTTAGTGTCAGGTTGAATTTGTCCAAGAGGTTTATATGGTGCCTAGCTTGTTGTTTGGTTTTTGGTTTAGAAACTTGACACTTGCACATGCTTCATATTAGTTGAAGTTCGAATTGTTTTAATTTTTAAATCTTGTTAATTTTGAAAAGCTTCTCCATATTTATCTTTTTCATCTGAATGCATTTCGGATTGTATTGGATGGTATCATGGTTTTATTGATGTTAAGTTTTACCTATTTGTCTCCTCTTCTATTCAACTATGGAATGTGGGTTTTTTTGTGTGTGTGTGTGTGGTTTCTTTTGCAAGAATAATACTTGATTTATATTCGATTCCAGGCAAATCTCCTTTTGTCATATGGCTATGAAGACGACTTAAAGCCCTTATCCCACATGTCCCTCAACGCTGCCAATGCCTTCTCATGTCTGCTACTTTAAGGTATGGTATCTCAATTCTTTGTGTACTAGATTTGAAAGCTCATTCCTTTTCATTCATCACTTACTGCTACCAGCTTTTAAAGTTCATATTTACGTTCTTGTACTACTTTTAAAAAAGTTCTTGGAATACTTTGATGGTTGTCAATGTCAATAGCCTTAAATGGTCATGTAGAAGAATTCAATTATACCTATTTACAAGTGCGGGCATGGTCCGGTGATCCAACTTGTTGATTTGATGGGCCACACCTTGGATGGAATGTGCTCCAACCAATTCTGGTTAATTTTTAACCAAGTTACTGATTAAAGTTAGCCAAGTTGGATGGAGTCGATCTGACTGGGCCAATTTTTTAGTACACGACAGTTTTCAGGATACTGCGTTAGTTGTAGTTTATCAGCTGACTTTGAAACTGTGCATAGGTTGCAAGCTGGGGTGCTTACCTATTGAAAAGAAATGTATTGGCAATGTCCTTTGCACTGAGGGACTCACATGAGGCACAAGTGCAATTTGCTTTGGAAAGAGGTGTGCCTACAGTTATTGGTATGCTTGGAACCATACAACTCCCTTACCCATCTAGAGCCTTTGACATGGCTCACTGTTTGCGTTGCTTAATCGTATGGGAAGCAAATGATGAGTATTACTTTAAATAACATATGACTTAGATTATGTACTAGCTAACAATAGAGCCATTTTCATTAAGAAAAAAAAAACCATACTGCAGGTTCTAAACTTATCATTGTCTTCACATACTTTCATCTCCACGTTCTCATCTATACAACACCCAAATCTCTGCTCATGTTGCTTTCTAACAGCCTGACAGTTTGCCTCATATAGCATGATGGGTCCTCTTTTCTTCTTCTTCTTCTTCTTTTCTTTTCTTTTCTTTTCTTTTCTTTTTAAAAAAAAAAAATCTTTTTACTGCTTTATAAATTAAAATTTGTAAGCTTGTGTATCTTTCAACGTTATAATGTTAACTTTACAATGAATCTTGCATTGAGAATCTTGTTAACCTTTTCCAAGTTGCTCCTAGATTTAGTCTAATCAACTCGTGGCAATTGAGTAAGCCCTTTTCTATTAGTGGAGCTATTTTAACAAGTATATGAAATTTTAGTAGATAAACTCTTCTACCAAGGTACCGCTATTACTAAACTTGCTGCCACTGCATGCGATTGGAACTTGGAACCGTAGGGAGCAACCAAGATCTAAGTTTCTTCATAACTTTTTGTTGATTTTATGCATGCCTTCTATATTCTAGGACTTATCTGGCAGTTGCTGGTTGACCTTCCAGCATTGATACAACCAGATATGGTTATTCATCTGGGATTTCTTTCTGATGGATCTACTTACACTTGTTTACATCAAGAAAATCTTAGCTGCGGAAAACATCTATTAACATCCTTTTGGAACTCAAGAGTGCAAAAGATATTCATAAAACACTAATGTGCGATGCTCTTCACACTATGATTGGTTGACCTCATTGGTGGAGCCTGTACTTCCCTTCTTATAATTCTTCTAAAAATGTCAACAGTGGCCAGATTTGGTGTTATCTATTAATACCTTTAAAGTATATGGCTCTCTACTAACTTCAACTTCCAAGAAGCATTTAATTTGGCAGGGTGCTATTTGCTTTAAAGTACAGTATTCATCTCTACATGGTCTGAATAACTAGTTTCTGAAGACTTTATCCAATTCATATCATCCTCTACTGTTTCAAACTTTCACCAAGCAATCATGAGAGTTCCTGTTTCTGATCTGGGCCTTAGATAGGAATGATTGGTGAAACAGGACTCCTACAGCCAACAAAAATTGCTGGGACAAGGTGGTGGTTGTGACGACGACGACGACTCTTCACTACTAACTCCCAAAGAACAACAACAGGAGAATTCAAAGGTGATGATGATGAGATACGTGATATATGTTCTTGTTTGGTTCAGATGTTGCCAGTCTCTGTTGGCTAAGTGGCTGTTTTTTATCCAGAGTTTCGTCTGTCTACATGTTCTAAGGGGATGAGGATATATACTCTGTTTTACCTAACTTAAAAAAAAAATAAAATTGTGATTCTGTTTTGTTTTGAACAAACTTTTTACGGGATTTATGCTTTTTAGGAAGGAATGTTGTTTTTATAAATCTTGCTTATGAAATGTTGCTTTTGTTTTTTGCCTTTGAAAATTTCTCCACTTGTTTTAGGCTTACCATAATAGCAGGAAAATACCCTATGCTTGCGGAAATAAGTCTTCTCATGCTGTGTAGTTGATTTATGCTTGTTTAAATATAGGTCCTATCCATTAGGTGGGCCTTGTAGTGAACGTGTGAATTCAGGTTGGTTGTCATTAGCTGAAGGATAACTAGGTTTCTACCTACCCATAATCTATATCTGGGTAGCTAAAGCTAATGTGGTTGTCATTACCTGAAGGATAACTAGGTTACTATCATGGTAGACTTTTTCTGGTTTGAACTTGCTGGCTATTATATCTAGTTTTTCATAGATTACATTTAATAGGCATTCTTGTCTACAGTGGGCGACACTCGTAAATTCTTCAACTCAGGTTGGCTGCATGAGGTCCAACTTTGCTTAGAACTGAATTGTCAACTTCAGAAAAGATTCAAGTACTAATGCTAGGGCTAAAATTAAACAAAATGAAGAGAATGAAACTAATCAGGATAATGAATAGAGGATGGATAGATGAAGATTTTGAAATTCGTTCCTTTCAGAATTTTTGATGAAAAATTTACAAGTTTGAGTAAGAATTTGAGAGTTTGCTGCTTCTGTTACTTGTTTACTTGTTGCAAATGTCTTTTGTTCATAGCAGATCTTAACTAGCTTTTATGTGAACAGAATCCTAGGTATGTGGATCCACTCAATATAACTGCAATGGCATGTCCTACACTACCGTCATGCACGTTTTTTTTTTCTTTTTTTGTGTGTAATTCAAAATTGAATAGAAAATATGCATCAAAGGCAAGCCATAAAGCTATATACTCATACACGTTTTTTTTTTCTTTTTTTGTGTGTAATTCAAAATTGAACAGAAAATATGCATCAAACCTGTTTTTCCATGGGGTCACCCAGACACTTGAAAATGGTGTTTTGTTGTTACAGGTTGGCCTCAAGTACAATGAGTCAGTGGTAATAAGGGTATCTCGATGCCCTAATGGTTGTGTCAGACCTTATATGGCTGAGCTTGGACTGGTTAGTGATGGACCCAACATGTACTAGGTATTTCACATGCTGATTTTGTCGAAACCCTAGAAACAAATGTATCATAGATGAGTTATATTCTTTTACAAGGATAAGTACGATGTAGTTGCCAGCATGGTGATTGAGCACGACATGTCCTGTACGCCCCAAAAAATGGGGGAAAATCCCAAACAAGCAGGAACACTGAAATGTCCTTCTAAAGATCCATTACAAGATATCTCTTACAAATCTTTAAAATAGGACTTATTTTAGAAGGATGAATGATGGGGTACTTTTGCATGTTTCAAACAAGTGTGGCTCAGGGGAACGCCTAACCAAACCTCACTAGCAAAATGTTTCATGAATAAGGTGAAGATTCATGATCTAAAAAAGGTTTTGGAGCCATCGTTCTACAACTAGAGGCGCAAACGCCAACAGGGAGAATCTTTCGGCGATTTCACAACCCACCTGGTGAGTACCCAAGTTTATATTTGGGTCATGTTATTTACAACATTTGAATTTCTTCCAGCCATACTTGCAACTTGAATTATTTCATGGGTTTTGGGCTCTGAAATTTAGTGAATGTCTAATCATTTTTAAAAGAACACTACCATAGAAAATTTCTATATCGGCAGTGTCTCAATGCTTGGTTTTGCCCCATTTTCATCTACATATCATTCCTGGAGCAACTAATAGAAAATTTGAACGGTTCTATACCGACAAAGTAAGCATACATTAAGTTTCTTCTTGTCCTATGTAGGGCTTTGACAAACTGAAAGAGACGGTTGAGAAGTGGGAGAACATAACAAAGGCACCGGCACGATTTAATCTAAAGCTTTTTGCTGACAAAGATACATATGAAGCCACGGATGAACTTGCAAAGCTGCAGAACAAGACTGCTCACCAGCTGGCCATGGAAGTCATTCGCAACTGAAATGAAAGTATTTCTCTTGCCTTGCTTTAATCTGAGGCAGCTCATATGAGGCTAGTGAATGGTTCTTGGTTCACCATTAGTACATGAAGCTTCATCCTCCACTGAAAGATCTTTCAGCTCCAAAAACTGATTGATCTTCTAGCTCCAGAAAATGATTGATTACTGCAGGATCTTTTGACTCAGATCCATCAAATGAGACCATGTGATTTTGTTGGACAGTAGTAGCATAGGCATCATCATAAGTATCCCCAACACCAGAATCTTTTGACTCAGATTCATCAAATGAGACCATGTGATTGTAATTGAATGAATGATTATGCAGGTGGATGAATGACTGTAAATTGTTTTTTAATGTAGGCCATAGCTACGGATATTAACTGTAGCTGTTAATATGACAACCGTAGCTGTTATAAAATTCGGCATATTGCTACGAATCCAAAACTACTTTTAACGACCAAGAATATCCGTAGCTGTAGGTGCTTTTGACTAAAAAATATTTGCTACGGATTATATCCGTAGTTATTTTAAGCTATGGCTACTTATTAAATCATAGCCATAGGTTTTAGACCTACTAGCTCGCCACTTACGACGACGGTCGTGCTACGGATTTAATCCATAGCCATAGGTATATTGCTACGGATTAAATCCGTAGCCTTTGCCCATTTTTCTGGTAGTGATTGAACATGTTTAAAATATATAAAGCAGAAGTAGAGGATCAACTAAATAAGAAGATAAAAATTCTCCGTAGCAATAGAGGAGGAGAATACTTCTCTAATGAATTCGATAACTTCTGTGAAGAACATGGACTAATACATAAATGTACTGCGTCATACACACCTCAACAAAATGGAATAACTGAAAAGAAGAATAAAACATTAGTAGAGATGGTCAACTCAATGCTGATAAGAGCAAAGTTGCCACTAAGTTTATGGGGTGAGCCACTACTTGCAGTGTGCCATATACTAAACAGAATTCCGTCTAAAAAATATAAAATATCTCCATGTGAAACATGGAGAGGTAGAAAACCTAACCTAAAATATCTAAAAGTGTGGGGGTGTCTTGCATACTGTAGAACTCCTGATCCAAAAAGAACTAAGTTAGGACCAAGAGCTATTAAGTGCACCTTCGTAGGGTATGCATAAAATAGTAAAGCTTATAGACTTCTAGACTTAGAGTCTAATACAATAATAGAATCAAGAAACGTTGAATTCTTTGAGAACTCACTATCCTTGGAGTCAAAGGATAATGAAATCCAAACTCCTAATAGAGAACTAGATAACACAGCTCCACAGATAGTGAAAGCTCTTATTGAACCTCGTAGGAGTCAAAGGACAAGAATAAAGAAGAGTGTAGGAGATAACTATATAGACTTACAACACGTCATTTTCCATCTTATAGAAGGAGATAGATAAAATATTATAAGAAAAATACTTATAATGATGACTATATAAGATGATTCTAAAACATATAAAGAGGTCGTATCCTCTAGAGACTTAACTTTCTGGAAAGAAGTTATAAACGATGTAATGTCAAATCAAACATAAGAACTAATTAACTTACCTCCAGGTTCTAAATCCATAGGTTATAAGTGGGTATTTAGGAAGAAATATCACACTGATGGGACTATCCAAACCTTTAAAGCTCAATTATTAGCTAAGGGTTTTAGACAAAAAGAAGGGATAGATTACTTTGACACATACTCTCTTATAGCTAGGATAATATCCATTAGGATATTATTTGCGTTAACTTTCATATATCATCTTCACATCCACCAAATGAATGTAAAGACCGCATTTCTAAATAGTGACCTTAATGAGGAGGTATACATGGAACAACCTGAAGGAGTCATTCTACTAGGAAATAAAAATAAAGTATGTAGATTAGTCAAATCTTTGTATGGATTAAAACAAGCACCTAAACAATGGCATGAGAAGGCTGATTCCAAAATACTATCTCATGGTTTCATGCATAATGTAGTTGATAAATACATATATTCCAAAGTAGATGGTAGCTACATTATTATTATTTATCTGTATGTTAATGACATGTTAATAATAAGTAATAAAAGAGAAGGTGTGACTGAAACGAAGAAGTTTTTATCTTCTATATTCAAAATGAAGGATCTTGTACAAGTTGATACCATCCTAGGTATCAAAGTTAAAAAATATTGTGGGGGTTATGCTTTATGTCAATCTCATTATATTGAGAAGATACTAAACAAGTTTAACCATCTAAATATAAAAATAGCAAAAACCCCATTTGATCCAAGTATTAAGCTAAAAGAGAATACCGGAAGAATATTTACACAATTAGAATATCGAGTACTATAGGGAGTCTTATGTATGCTATGCAATGCACTACACCTGATATCGCATGTGCTATGAGTAAACTTAATAGGTTTACTAGTAACCCCAGTACTGAACACTGGAATGTAATTAGAGAGTCCTTGGTTACTTAAAAGCAACCAAAGACTTAAGACTATTTTATTCAGAGTTTCCCATCGTATTGGAAGGATATACCGATGCGAGCTGCATATCGAGTGCATGAGACAATATAAGTCTACTATAGGGTGGGTATTCACCCTAAGAGGTGTAGCTGTATCTTGGGGATCTAAGAAACAAACTTGCATAACGCACTCGACTATGGAGTCTGAATTCATAGCCCTGGCTGCAATAGGCAAAGAGGCTAAGTAGCTAAGGGATCTTCTATTAGAAATCTCTTTCTGTGTAAAGCCTATATCGGCTGCATCACTACATTGTGATAGTGAAGCCACATTAGCTAGAGCCTGTAGCGGCATATATAATGGTAAATCTAGATATATCAGTCTTTGACATAATTATGCTAGACAATTGATTCGAGATTGAATCATTATTATTTCCTATGTGAAATCAAGCAATAACCTAGCAGACCCTTTCACTAAACCTCTTCCGAGAGAGGTAGTAAAGGCTACATCTAGAGGGATGGGGTTAAAACTCTTCAACCAAAGTTCCACCAGTAATGGTAACCCAACCTAAAGTCAAAAAATCTCTAATTTCAGATTTAATGGGTAAAAATAAGTCACTAACATTTGGAAAGTTTTTCAGTACTAAAATATAAAAACTTTGATAAGTATTGAGCATTACGAAAGAGGATTGAGTCTTGGAACTCTTAATGAAATCTAATCTATAGGACAAGTGTCTTATAGTAACGGAAACACTGAAAGGATTTCACCTATATGAACGTAGAGATGGTGTCGTCTCTTATGAGAGTTAGGAGTTTTCTGTCGGGATCGTTCACGAAATAGGATAAGCACATGGCTATTAATTGTGCAGAGCAAGATTGTGGAAACTCTAACAAACACATAGCGAATATGCATGTGATTTCTCCGACTCTGTTATCTAAGAATAACTAGTTTAATGCTATGGTTACCAGTCATTTCGACAGAGTTTTGAGATACTTACACTAAGGAAAGATTAAAATCGAAAGATATCTTTCTTTATGCATATAAGATGATTATTCTGGCAAAAATGTTTAATAGAGAAAAATATATTTTTAAAAATCAAGTGGGGGATTGTTGCAAAAAGTTGATTTTAAAAAATATATATATACTAAATATATTAAATATTATATTTAAAAAATGCTTGAAAAATACCTTTTTTCATGGTTTTGGGAATAGTCCCACATTGGAAAAAGAGAAGACATTTGTGTGGTTTATATGAGGAGTGTGGAGTATTATAATACTTACCCACATGGTCCAAAGGAGAATGGAACTTGCACTCACGCTCGGGCACGGGCACGGCTCGATCTAGGTCTGAGTCTCGGTCTCGGTCACGGGCTCAGTGTGAGGGCGTGGGCATATGAGGTAGTGCGGCTGTAGAGGCGCTAATGGCGCACTTTGCACTTCGCACGTGTGTAGAGGGTCGCTCCCTTCGTGAACCAGAGCGAGACGAATGCGAGTCATGGTGTGAGTAACTGGCTAAGTCAGATAGTTGGCTGAAGGGAAGACTAGATGACTAAATGAGAGTCCTCCAGTATATATAGAGAGAGACTGAAAAGAGCTGTTGCAATAGAAACTGTAATAGTTGTGCCATTAGTGCAGAGATTAGCTGTAACTGCTGCATGGCTAGCCCAACAACTAGAAAACGACTAGCTGCTATCTCACAACAGTCACATGCAGCACTGGTTATGGCTCATGCACAACAGTTAGAAAATGGCCATAAAACGGCTAGTTTTTCAACAGCTAGAAATGGCTTAATGGGAGTTATTTCCCTGGACCATAACCCCCTAGCCACCACAGCCTATATAAACAGAGTCTGGATGGATTTCTAAACCATCTCAATACACTCCAGTAATAATGTCATGGCCTAAACCCGGAAATCGGGCTCACAAAATTCTCAATTGCCGAATCCAGTACCAACAGCCTCCGTAGTACCCTATTCTCAGCTCTCAGCATCCATACTCCAGGTTCCGATCTTAGGATCCTATAAGGAGGATTTTTTAACGTACATTTGTCTCATAAAAAGCATAACCACAAGTATACCCAAATCATAAAGCCAACATCATCATCACATATCTACTAATATAAACATTTGAATATAATGCTAAAAGGAAAATACATAAGTCAGAATAAGATCAAAGCTCCGGAAGACAGCTACATGCTCTAAGCTCCATTCTACTGCAACCTAACATCACCTGCATGCATCTATCGTGCATAAGCTTATAGAAAGCTTAGAGGGTAGTGTAAGTGTGTGCACAAGATAAGTGTCAAGCATACAATATCAGAGTAATGCAGAAATATGCGGTAAGTCCATAAATGCTATCAGCTGTATCAAAGCTATATGATGCAAGGCATGAATGCTATCGGCCATACCAAGGCCATGCGATGTGAGGCCTATGTAGCTAAATGTCATATGCGAGATGCAAAGTAAGCATGTTAGTCCTCATCAAGTACATATATCAGTACATTTCCTCTTTGGATATCACCGGGGTCTAATACACTTCACACTGACTGCCTCTTCTCTAGCTGCACAACCAAGCAAGTGGAAGAGACCACGCTATCCGCCTGACCAATAGTCAGCCAATACCTACCCGGCTCGTTGATAGCGGACTCACTTGCGAGCTGGTCAAATTCAGCCTAGCTTATATCCCCCTCACTCGGGCAGATAAGGCCATACCCCCTTCCAACTGACCACAATACAGTGCGAGAAGCGGCCTACTAGTATTCGACACTCGAGCACTCATGTATCTACTCGGTCTAGACGTTGGAGTATCTCCTGGTACCAAAAAGGTTCTGAGATTTTCACCCAAGGACATCCTAAGTGTCCACAATGCTAGAGCTAATATTTTCGATATCTGATATGACCATCCACGATGTGCCTATGGAGGCCACGACCCTGATGTCACTAGGGCGTGTAGTGATCACAACACACAATGTGAAATGTATGAGTCACACCGTCAGTCATGCAGCAATCCTGTGTGTACCATGCGATCATGTGGGGCAATCCGTCTTATAAGGAGTCCCGTAAATGTCTCATCCCAACGGATTATGCTATGATCAAACATTCATCATATCAAGTATACATATGATGCGTATGGGCATGAATCATGGAGTTATACTAAGCATGTTATAAAGTGATGAATTATCAACAAGTATGGGCCTATCAATGGGCCGTAAGGAGAGTTACAATGCGGACATTTAACCAACATTGTACTTACAATGTGGACGTCAAACCATCATTGCTCCTAAGGCATAGCCCGCCATAAAGGTCAACACAAACCATGGTGGAATCACATTCAATGGGCCTTATGTACATCCCATTGGGCCTTGACCCGCGGCCCTCTAATACATCAAACGGGCCTCATAACTTGGGCGTCATATATATCAAGGTGGGCCTCAACAACGGGCTACAAATACATCAAGATGGGCCTAATCACATGGGCCTCATATACATACCAAGGTGGGCCTCAATGGATGGCCACAAGTACATCAATATGTATATAATATATATAAATGAATCATATCAAAAGACCAACTGGACTGCACTCCAAATAACAGTGGTGAGAATGTTTTTTACCATTTAAAACTTTCGAGGCCCACCATAACATTTATTTTCTACCCAATCTGATCATAAGGTTACACAGACCTGAATTAAGAGGAAAAATAATTTTCCTAATGATCCAAAACCTATGTGACAACAAGGTTTCAATGGCAGATACTCAATCCCTATTGCTTTTACTGTGTGGTCCACTTGATATAGGATCTGTCTCATTTTTTAACTCAAGCTTTAAAATGAGCTTTCAAGTGGTTGGATGGCTTGGATGCAACACATGCATCATGGTGGGTCCCATCATCCAGTGATATGGACGGTGTGGTATACATAATACATAGGTCTCACAAACCTTGCTGAAGTCAACAGCAGTGGGACCCATCGTCTCTATAGAGAACGGGTGGACGACATGTATACAACACATACAACGTGGTGAGTTCCATCGTCCGCCTGGACGGTGTGAATAAAACACATACATCATTATGGGTTCGTCGTGGGGCCCACCATAATGTTTATCTGCAATCCAACCCGTTGATCAGGTCACACGGACCTTGGATCCAGAGAAAAAATAAATTTCATATTGACCTAAAACTTCTGTCAACCCAAAAGGTGGTTTTAATAGCAAACGTTCAACCACACTCTCTCCTATGACGTGGGCCCCCTGAGTCCCCCATGCAACTGATTTTTGGGGTGGGGCCTATTGCCCTAAGGGGCCATCAAATGCACGGTTTAGATGTTCCACACACATCACGGTGGGGCCCACGGCTAGGACCGTGGGTCCCTGCTGTCTGCCCTCTAAAACGCAGCAGCAGGTGCTGCCTGTTTATTTTATTTTATTTTATTTTATTTTGAAATCGTGTTTTCTCACGATTTTTCGTACGTGGGGCCCTTATCAGTTGGATCTGACCCAACCATTGGTCGCTATGGCTCAAGACAAGCCAAACAAGCCCAATATTCGAGGTGTTTTGGCGTGTAGAAACATCAGGTGAATTTCAATGGTAGAAAATAATGTTTGCTAAGCTTTGGCCCGCCAGATAATCTGATTGACTTCATTTTTCAGCTCAACGCCTAAAATGATTTGGGAAATGGAATGGACGGTGTGGATTAGTCCCATACATCAAGGTGGGGCCTACATGGACAGCCTTCCCCAAGAGCTTTGAACCAAAGCTAACATTTGTGTTTTCAATTGACGACGCTGGACGGTTTGAGCAAACCACGCACATAAGGTGGGCCCTGCTCAGGTGTGCCACCAAATGGTGAATGGTGTGGATACAACACATATATAAAGTGGGCCCCACCCAAGTGAGCCACACAACTACATCATCACAAAAGGGAAAGAGAGAGAGAGAGAGAGAGAGAAAGATAAAGAGACACGTGTGATGGAGGGCTCTGCCACTATTACCCTCCCTTGCATTCAATCATACATCAAGTGGGTCCCAATACATGTGGGCCCACTAAATCAAAGATCAACGGTGGAGATTCCTTCTCCACCCAAAATGGACGGTCTAGATGACCTCTTTTCATGCAAGGAAAGTAAACATCATGATGGGGTCCATGGAGAATGGCCCCATCATGGAATAATCATGAGAATCAAGGTGGGCTATCGGCCACATCTAGGGTCCAAAGTGAGATCCATACCATCAATCGTTAGGCCTCACTTGTCCCATCATCAAAACATGAAAAATCTAGCCTAATAAGAACCCACCGTTTGATCTTCTTGGTCCGTTGGAAAGCCGATCTCCTTATGCTTCACTTTGATGGAGGGTGATGAGGTTTGAATGGCTAGGATGATGGTTTTTGGGAGAGGAAGTGGGCCACACAACTCACTTTTTTTTATCTCTTGGAATGTATGGACGTGCACTTCTTTGGTGCTTGGAAAAATGTGTTTTAAGAAAGAGAGAGAATGGTGGTTGTAAGGAGAGAGAGTGATGGGTGATTGATGTGAGGTGAGTGATGGATGTGAGATGAGTGATGGGTGAGGTGAGAGATTTGTTGACTTTTGGGGTAGATTGCTTGACTTGTGGTGAAAGAAAGCATGGGTTGCTCTTGTACTTGACATGAGGTGATTGGTTGATTAATTGATGAGACATGTTGTAGAGATTCTCTTGGGATTGTAAACGCGAGCCCACTTCTCCTTGCTAGGGTATCGGATCGGTGCGTAATACGCGGCGTCGGAACCACGGCGACGGCGTGATCGCAATGGTACATGTCTCAGATTAAGCCGACTCAAATCTACAGGATACGACTTAGGGTTACGCGCAAACGTCGATCATAGGTCACAGGTTATCGAAATTCGTCGGGAAGGATCGCGGGAGTCAACGAAACAGTACGGATTAAGATACGGGTCTTACAAATACCAATACGAATCAAAGTCTCTCCTCTCCTACAGACCAAGAATCAGCAATATAGCAAGGTTGATCAAAACTATTGCTTAAAGAACAAACCAGCGGTGTGGTCTAGAACGGTTCAACTGAACCAGTAGCTGAAGAATTGACCAGTGGTGTGGTCCAAATTAATATTTCTCTCTTTTCTTCTGGGATTTTTTCTTTTCTATTTTTTTGTCAGACTGTATAACAGAATTCCATTAGTGGGCCATCGTGTTTGCTGAACGCAGACCCACATCAGGCTCGTCGTATCATATAAGTGGTTTGCCTGTAATCTATCAGCATACTCAATTCACTTGAGTAGGGGCAAATAACGCTTTAAGGACAGCATCCCAGAAGTGCTTCAGCCTATCCTATTCAAAACAATTTTATTTTTCAGTTTCTACATTATACAGGAAAATTATTAATCTATATAATTTCCAACAGATTAAACTTTTACCGTTGAAAACTTCTCCCAGCCCACAGAAGTTTTGGATCAAGCTGATATTTGTTGTTTCCATTCGTACATGTCTTCTTGACTTTATGAATAGGTTAGATGAAAAATAAAGATCATCAGTAGGCCCTAAAAAGGTTACAACAGTGAGCATCATTATCACCATTGCTTGTTGTGGCGTGTTCCACTTAAGCCTTGTGGATAGAGCTGGGCATCGAGTTGAGTCAGATCGGATTGGGTCCAACGCGACTCGGTCTAAAATTTACACGGCCTGACCTAAACTCAATCCGATCCGAGATTGAGTCTGAGTCATTTGACTCGATCCGATCCAGACCACTGTTGGCCTGATCCGATCTGAGTCGACTCGGTTAGGGAAACCGAGTCGAATCGGATTGGTCCTAATTTTATTTTTATTTTTTTTAGAAAATTTTTTAAACATAAAAAAAATTTATATTTTGTAAAAAAAATGGTGGTGATTCTTAAATCATACAAAAGGTATAGTTTTATGGAAATCTAAGCCATCAAAGTTGCCGAACTAACTATTGATGGTACATGGCCTAAAAGTTTTACTAAGAGTCTAAGAATAAATATAGTCTAAAATTACATATATATATATATGTATGTATGTACGTATGTATGTATGAAACCTATGTACCTACCTAATGAATGGAGATGATGAGTGAGCCGGGCCGCTGAGTGATTGGATCGAGATGGCCGGGTGCGGTGCTCGTTCGGGTAGAGACAGATGAAAGAGGGAGGGATTTTAGGGATAAACAGTGATTATGACTGATGAGTGGGTCAGGATGCTAAGTGGAGTGACCAGATCGAGATGGCTACTCGTTCGAGTAGAGAAAGAGAAAGGGAGGGATTTTAGGGATTTTGGAGATCTAGGGTTTGTCGTCGGTTCAGGTGCGGGTGGGTAGGGTAAAAAGTAAAAGAGAAACTTATATATATATACACACACTTATTAATATACCCTCAGTCTGGATTGATATTGATCTGAACTTGATCCAACGAACGGTCGGATCTAACTGGGCTAACTCGATGCGGCCCAATCCTAGCCTTCAGTTCGGATCCGTCAGATTGGGTTGAATCTGTCGGATCGGTCTAGATCCTGTCCAACTCTACTTATGGATCAATCTAACGTGCTGAGATGGATAGACAACATGGATAACACCCATACGTCATGGTGGCCAATCAGAGCCCTTACTCATTCTTGAATGGGGAATGGACGGGTAGGACGCAATTCGTGTTATGAGAAAAGGAATGGATGGCATGGATAAACAAGATACATCACGGTGAGCTACCCACAAATCTGCTACTGTTAAGGATCAAATATTACATATCAGACCTAATTATTGCCTGGATTCACAAGCATAATACCGTTCAATGGCCTGATTTAATCGTGTTTGTGATGCAGAGTGTATTTATGAGCATGAACTGAAAAAGGGTGCTTAAACCATGGATTTGACGCTCTGATGACACCCAAGGCAAGGGACGGACTCCAGGGGACCAAGATCGATGGAATTACACGCCAGAGATCTGAGAAAATCGGGAAACTGAAGCTCAAGTGACCCATAAATCATTCAGAATGCAAGATCACGGGGTTCCCACCATCCATTCGGCTCGAAACTTTATACATGGCCTAAGGACCATAAATTAACCATACATGTAAAATTTCAACCATTGGATCATTGTGGAAGTGGCCCAATGGACAGATCAGCCCATAAAATCTCATTTTGGGGCCCGCCTGATATCTGGAACTGCCTCAACTTTGGATTCAACGCCTTAAATGGGGCAACAAAATGAATGGATGGATTGGATTTCTGAGAAACATCACAGGGGGCCCTTTATGTGCACATGTGCGTACACAGTGCACACTTAATTACTGTGCACTGGACCAACTGACTTGGTTAAAGTCGGTGTTGATCGACTCTTCATGCGAAATCTGTTTTTTTGTAAAACAGCGTCCGAGAAACGGACGCTCGGTTGCTGTTGTGAGGCCCATACATTGCCCCAATGGACAATCCAAACCGTCCATTATATTTCCAAGGCCTATGTTACCAAGGCCTGACAATATTTGATGAAACAAAGAGGATGAGATTATAACCATTCAAACACAAAACGGACGGTGGCTTTAAAGATTACATGGGCCGCATCAAAGTATAGCCAAAAATACTCTTTCCTGACTGGTTTTTCGAGGGGAGTTCAATGAGCGGCTTGGATTTGTCAAAATAACACTAAAATGGGCCCCACCAACGTCACAGCGGAAGCTTCCGCGTCCCTATTTCGCAACCGGCGAGAGTCCATTTTGCGAAAGTTTGTGGGCCCCACCCATGGCATGTCCGACCAATCTGATCCGTTCATCGTATAGACGGCCTCGAATACTACAAAATCTTGCTAAAATTTTACATCTATGCGTGCACATGTGCGCGATACAGAGGCCACAAACAGGCGGTCCTACGACGTTCAAAACCATTTTTGGCGTGATTTCTTCTCTGGGCCGCGTCAATGGACATTCAAAACCATCCATTCTTGACTGAAATTTCGTCCTGAATCCAATGGAAGGGGTGGATTTCTCCGAAAATACCTTTGTGGGGCCCACCGATCACGACAGCGAAGAGGTGCGGAAGCTTTCGCACATCCGCAAAAATCTGGATTTTCAAGCGGTTGCAGCCCACCATCTTTCATCATATGGTAAATCTGAACCATCCATCATGTAGAGCACTCAAAAATGTCCTAAGGGGTGATGTTTCTTTGAAAATTGAACGAGGAAAGTGGTGAGTTTTGAGATACTGAAACTTAGTTGCGAAAAGTTACACTCTGTTTCCTGCTGCGACTCTGTCATCGACTCCAGCCTTCCAGCAGCTATAAAAGGAGGTTGTAAACATGAGAGAGGGGGAGAGATGATCTAGGGCAGCCGTGAAGGCACCTTGCGAGCTTGGACGTGTGAAGAAAGAGAGAGAGAGGGTGGACGGCCATCAGCGTGGAGTTTTCCTTTTCCTTTTCCTCTTTAATTTTTTTCCTTCTTTTGATGTTTTAAGAGACTTTAGTTGATCATGTTTATGGTTGGCTGAACCTCTTAGCTAGGGCTAAGAGGTGAAGCTTGTAGCATGATTAGGATGGTTGTTTTGCTTTAATTCATGTTTTATGGATTCTCTTGAATTTTAGTTTGATTATGAAGGTATACTTTTAGTTTTTAATGGTTTGTTGTGACTTAAATTACAATGGATCTGCGATAGCTTTAAGTATGTTTTTTATTATTGAGATTGTGAAATTAGTAAGACCCGTTGTTCACCATCGTCCCATGGGCATAGTAGGGTGACGGAACCCTTCCTAACTTTCATAATTCTCTTATGATTGGCCGTGAGATTAGTAAATTGTTGTTGTTTGTCATTGTCTCCTGGGCATGGTTAGGTGACGGGATCACTTCTAAATCTTCACCAATCTTATCTGTTGATGATTAGATCCATAAGAAGTTCAGAGATCTGACAAATCTCTTCTTACCTGCTGGATAAGATAGGACAAGGATTCCAGCCGTGTCCTTGAATTATACAAGGTAGCTTCCCAATTGCTACAAGTAGATCCTTGACACCCTAGCTCTCACATTTATTTTTATTAGTTTTTAATTAATTTATTTCACAATTATTCATCAAATTCATTTGATTTAGATTTCATCTTATTCTAGTTCTATTTTTACTTAGTTTCAGATCACATACAGATATCAGTCCCTTGGGATTCGACCTCGGTCTCACCGAGTTTATTACTACATCACAACCCTATACTTGGGGATTGAATAAGTTTTTGGCGCCGTTGCCGAGGATTGATGGTTACGTTTTTTTGAGATTAATTAGTTTTAGAATTAGGTTATGATTAGGATTTTACTAACTTTAGGTTAAAGTTTTTTTTTTTTTAGAAACTAACCTGTTTTCCTATTTTATAGGATCCTGACATAAGCTTCTAAATTAGTAATTCCTTTCTAAATTCTCTATTTTTCCTATTTTTAGAAGTAGGGTTTTATTTTTTTAAAAAAAACTTTCTAATTCTATGATTTCTTCTGTTTTTAGAAACTAATTTCTTTTATTTCCTTTTGCAGGATCTTAACATAGGAACTTCTCATTTAGTACTTTCCTTCTAACTTCTTCTCCTCTTACTTTCCATACTTCTGTAGGATCTTTTCTTCTATTTTTCTTAGAATTAGACTTAGAGTTAGGGTTCTACCATGGAAGCGTGGGTACGTGCATATGTCGAGATGGATAAGAGATATTGGGGAATGCCTGAAGGTTGTGGAATTCAACGTATACCTCAAGATTTTTCTCCATCGAGAACAGATATTGAGAACCTACTAGAATGTTATGTTCCATCGGTTAATAGGGCCGTATACGATCGTAATTATGGAAACGAGGATTATTATCAACCATCATATTCTCCTATGTATGATTAGTATGACTATTACTAGGGGAAACATCAAAATTTGGAAGATGAACCAACTATATGTTATAATGATTATCCTCTTGGATACCCTACCATTGATATCCAACTAGAAACAATCCAAGAGAATTCAGCTCAGCGTGGCCTGACTTATCTCACAGAAATGAGAAAATCGTTGGAAGCGCTTAATTTGCGCCTTGATAAGATAAAGGAGGCTCGGTTATCTCAGCTACAATTCATTCCAGAAATACAATGCGAGAAAAGTGATCCTAACTCGCTTTTGAAGAACTCTGGAATTACCAATGAGGAGTTGGATTCCATTAATGAGCATACGGTTCAATTTTTCGATGAGTTGATCTCGATGACTATTCAAAGGAATGGTCAAGATACGTGGGTATCTTTCAAATACAGTGATGATGACACACTTTCCTCACATGACACACAGGATCTCAATGATGACGTAGAGGTTAGTTTTTTCAAACCTCAACTGAACTTAGGTGTAGAATGTGAGGAGAGCAACCCCATCCCAAGTGTGTACTGCACAGAATTAGATGATGATGCGTATTGGGAAGATGATTATGAATATATAGCCCAAAGTCTCCTAGAATCAATCTCAAGTTTGGTCCAGATCAATGATCAAGACGTACACGAAGTGGTCGGTCATAATGAGCTACTCCTCTCACCTGACATATCTGATTTTAAGGTAGAGGATGAGCCCCTTACAATCGACCTTCTAACTCTTGTGAAACATGTTTGGACCACTCCTCTAAATTAAATGATGATGTGATTCGGGAGACGGACGAGTTGCTCGCTACGACCTTGAAAATTGAAACCACTAAGTTGAGGCCACCATCTGAGCTGTACACGTTTGACAATTCAACGCCTCGATTGAGTAGTTTCAATGAACAAAGTAATCACATCGATGCCTCCCCTATTGATTTTCAATCTATCTGTGTAGGGTTGGAGCAAGAGAGCACACCTCCGTTTACCTTTAAAGACAATGGATTCCTTGGGCAGATTATCACGAGCTTTAATGTGGAACATAAGTCACGCTCAATTGAATTTTCTAACTCTTTGAATGATTATTTGGCACACTTTGCAGATTCAAATGATCCCATGATAAGAGACATAGTGAATACCTTGCAAGACAACATCTTAGTAGTCATCACTGATTGAGAGAACCCTTACTTTGAAGCTCCTTCTTCCACAGATCCTTAATGTTTACCATTAGGGGAGGAGGAGCTGAAAATTGAACTGAAGTCTGCTACTTCGAAATGTGTTGAGACTACACTACTTCCTGAAGATTTTTCTCAATTTGATCTACCTGTAGTCTCTGATTCACCATGGGATACTAACTTTGCAACTTTTTCTGACACAGGTGAATCATATATACTTTGGATACCTCAAACGAATCAACAGTAAAATTTTAATGAGGTACATAAGTTTCTCTGGAAAGTCAAGCTCCAGGGCATCCAAGCCTATTGCAAAAAGGGCTTTTGGATGATCCTGTTGAGAAACTTATTGAGAAACTTATCACGATACTGGCTGGAAGAGGAACCTTGCGAGATGATCGAGTAGTTTTTCTATAAGACCCGTGTCCTAGTCCATACCATTCCATTGGCTTCCACGGTCCTTCCAGTCAAATTCCGGCAACCTTCGCACCATATCCGGTGTTTGTGCACGATCCTAAGCTAGGTCCCGCGCACCGACGTCGGCTTGATCCAAAAGTTGTATCATAGCGACCGCGTCATCACTGCGGTTCCAACGCCGTGACTTGCGTACCGAACCGATACCCAGGTAAGAAGATGCCGATCTGCGTTTATTCCAAAGAAACACCGCCCGTTGCGGATTTCGAGGGAATCTCTACAATTAGTCCCATCAATCAACCATTAATGCAAGCCTTACCTCAAGTACAACAACCCATTTCCTCCTTTTTCAAAAGTCTACCCTCTTTTCACCTCACCACTCCTCTTTTTCCAAATTTCAACCACAACCATACCACCTTTACAAAACTTCAACCCAACCAATCACCCATCACACCTCACCCATCCATATCACCTCTCTCTCTCTCTCATTTCTCAAATCTCCAAGCAACTCAAGCCTCTCAAACGTCCAAGCTTTCCTCTCCCTCCCAAGTGTGGTCCACCTTCTCATCTTTCATCTCAACCATCTAAACCCCATCAACCTCCATCAAAGTTGAAGCTAAGGAGCATTTGAGGCCAAGGGAGCAAGGAGGAGGCTTAAAGGTGGGTGATCCACCGTTGGAATCTTGATCTTTAGGGCCCACTTGTTGTGGGACCCATTTTGATGTATGTGTTGTATCAATGGAGGGCCCATAGTGGCGGGGTCCCTCCTCTCTATCTCACCGTATATTTCTCTCTCTCTCTCTTGTTGTGATGGTGTGGATCCCACCAATATATGTTATACCTACCCCGTCCATCTACATCAGACGGTGTGGCCCACTCTATTACAGGTGATGATCCACACCATCCATTGTTTGGATGGACCCCATGCATTTTTAAATATATATATGTGTTATATTTTATATAATATATATAATATAAAATGTATTATATATATAATATAATATATATGTTATATGCATATATGTTGGTGGGCCACATTTACGTGGGACCCACCACAGCAATGTGTTTATGTATGCCGTCCAGCGTCCCTGGACGCTGGACGTTGGCAAATAGTGAAGTGTTAACTGTCACATGGGAGTGTACTACAAAGCTAGCCAAAGAGAAGGGAGAGGTGGGCCACTCATGTAGGCCCCACCTTGATGTTTTTATGCAATCCAAGCCGACCATCCTATTTCCCAGATCATTTTAGGCGTTGAGCCGAAAAATGATCTCAATCTGAACTTATGGTGGGCCATAGCATAGCGAACAAGTTTCCTACCTTTGATTTACTCCCTGATGCTCCTGTATATCTGAAACAGCCCAATATTGGAGTCTATGGGTTTGTATCGAGCCACAGGGACTAATGGCTGGTGTGGATCTTACTGAAGCGGGCCCCGCCTGGGAAAAACCACAGAAAAACAACTTTTCAAAAAAAAAAAAACAAAGAAGCCAGCAACAGCAGCCGCTGCCACTGACAGCAGGTACAGGCAGCGCCTGCGCTGGATCGTCTGACGGACGGACGGGCTGGGCTCATGGCCCCAGCTGTGGGCCCCACTTTGGTGCCTTTCGACCATCAACATCGTGCATTTGATGGGTCCCCACAGTCCAGACGTCCACCTCAAAAATCAGCATTATATGGAACTCAGGTGGGCCACACCATCTAAAAGCATGTGAAGACCTGCCTAAACGTATAAAAATACTTGGTGGGGCCTACCTGAATTTTAGATGCGGCTGAAACTTGGTCTGAACCCTCATTCAAGTGGGACACACATAATGGGTGGGCTGGATTTGGGAACCACATTCGGTGGGTCCCAGTTTTCCTAAGTCCACGTGACCTTTAATAGGTTGGATGCAAATAAACATCACTGTGGGCACCCCCTGACCGCGTGACGTTATAAACAGGTTGGGGTGGAAAATAAATATTACAGTGGGCCCCAGTCCAGTGGGCCCTACCCCAGGTGCACGTGACCCTTTGAACGGGTTGTGTGGCAAATATACATCAATGTGGGCCCAGGTCACGTGTGACCTTATCAAAAGGTTGGGTAGAAAATAAATATTACAGTGGGCCTTACCTGGCCCAAGTGACCTTATGAACAGTTGGATGGCAAATAAACATTACAATGGGCCCAGGTTGGGTAGAAAATAAACATTTCAGTGGGCCAGGTTGGGGTGGAAAATAAACATTACTGTGGCCCCAAGTCTGAGTGACCTTATCAATGGGTTGGATGGAAAATAAACATTATGGTAGGCCCCACACGGGACCCACTTATATATGTATTGTAATCCACACCCTCCTTTAGTGTGGGCCCCACCATGATACGTGTGTTTCATCCAAATCATCCAATCATCTTGAAAATTATTTTTAGGCCCATTATTGAGGCCCACCTTAAATTGTATAAGCCCATTGTGATGTACGCAAGGCCCATGTGACTAGGCCCATGTTGATGCATGTGTGGCCCGTCATTGAGGCCCACCTTGATATGTATATACGAGACCCATGTATGGGGCCCATTTGATGTACTGGAGGCCCATAGGTCAAGGCCCAATAGGATATACATAAGGCCACTAATAGGCCCATGCTTGTAGTGTAATTCCACCATGGTATATGTGTTGATTTTGTAACGGGCCACGCCTAAGGAGCAATGCTGGTTTGACGTCCACATTGAATGGGTAATGTTGGTTAAATGTCCGCATTATAACTCTCCCTAAGGCCCACTGATAGGCCCATACTTGTGGTAAGTAGGCCGTCTAGGCCCATCTCCGTTATGCTCAGAGCCCATCTTTTTATATATGTTTAGTATAGATCCATGATTCATGATCATTCGCATCATATGTATGCCTGATGTGAGGAGTAACCGATCATAGCATATGCCTTCGGGCGGACTGTTTATGGGCTCCCTGATAGGCAGAGTTACCCCATATAAGTGCATGGTACACGCAGGGCTGTTGCATGACTGAAAGTGTGATTCATGCACTTACATTTGTGTGATTGTAGTTACTATATGCCCTAGCCACATCAGGGCCATAGCCTCCACAGACACATCGTGGATGGCAGGATTGGATACCGAAAATATTTGGTTCTAGCATACGGGAGCCATAGACGTCCCTGGGTGAAAATCCCTAAACCCGATGGTACCAGAGGATGACTCCAATGTCGAGACCGAGTGGATATATAAGCGCATGAGGGCCGAATACCAGGAGGCCGTGTCTCCCACTGTGTCGTGGTCGGTTGGAAAGGAGTGTGGCCTTACTCGCCCGAGGGTAGGGGGCAATACTAGGCTGAGTTTGACCAGCTCGCGAATGGGTCCGCTATCGACATGCCGGATAGGTATTGGCAGACTATTGGCCAGGCGAATAGTGAGGTTTCTTACGCTTACTTGGACTGTGCGGCTAGGAGAGCGACAGTGCCATTTGGAGTGTATTGAACCCCGGTGATTATCCAGAATGAGAACTGTACTGATACATGATAAGGATTGGCATGCTTGAGTTGCATCTCGCATCGCATGGCTGTGTTATGGCCGATAGCATTCATATCTTGCACCGTATAGCCTTGGTACGGCTGATTGCATTCATGTGCTCATCACCATGATTCCGCATTACTCTGACCTTTCATTTTGAGCACACTTACATTGCGCACATACTTACACCACCCTCTAAGCTTTCTATAAGCTTATGCACGATTGATGCGTGCAGGTGACACCAGGACACAGTCGCAGCCTTAGTCTCGCCGTATTGGAGCGTGCAGCCGAGCTTCTGGAGTCTTATTTCTTTCGTTACATTGTATTTTTCCTTTTTGTCGCATTTTACTAAAAAGATTTTGATCATAGTGGCTTTTGTGATGTTCTTGTGGTTATTGTTTGTGGGTTATGCTTTTGTTATGCTCATTATGAATCAGACTGATGATTTAAAACCCTCCTTGTAGTATCCCAGCATTGGAACCTGGTGAATGAGTGCCGGGATCTGAGGATGGAGTTCTACGGAGGCTGTCGGCGCCGGATTCGGCGATCGGGAATTTTGTGAGCCCGGTTTCCGAGTTCGGGGCATGACATTTTCCCTGCTTTCATAGGACTAGGGTAGTTTGCTTTATGCAATTCTAGGATAGACGGCTTTATACTGTTAGGTTAGTTTGCTTAATACGCTGTTTTAGGATAGTTTGCTTTTGTTGGTTTTTCTCTTGTGCTAACCTGCTCTGATATCTTTGGGAAGTCTCTCGATTCGTTATCCAGGTACTATATTCCCATCACTTCTCATTTATTTTCATTGTCTCATGTGCATTGCATACTCATATCATTTACATTGAGGACAATGTAGATTTTAGGTTGGGGGTGGGAGATTAGGTTACCTAATCAATATTTTCTTAGTTTTGAGCAAAAATTGTGAAATTTTTTAAATTTTTTGGGATTTCTTATGAATTCGAGGTGATTTTGACGGGCATCTTTGACTTAGAATCTCAAGCTACGTGATGTTGGTCATTTATGACTCTTGGATTCAATTATCTAGTAGATTTCACATTTAAGTCTGAATTGTTAATTCATGATTAGAAGTTTTAAACATTGATTGAGTCACGATTTCACATGTCACATCTCGCTTACACAGTAAGGTTTCAGTTCAATATCGAAGGATTGACTTGGTAATCATTAAACATGAAAGGAACCAGCCTAGAAAATTTGTCTGTCATGATCAATTGAAGAAAAAGAAAATACCTAGCGAAAAAAAAAACAGATGCCTTTGGAAAGGGTTGGGCAAATAATCTTCACCATAGGTTTGCTCCCTATAGGTGTAGATTTAATTCCCCATGGACATATGTGAAAAGGGTTGGGTGTACAGTCTTCACCATAGGTTTACTTCCTATAGGTAAGTACTTGATTCCCCTCCTTGGTGATCCTTTTAATAGAAAAATTAAAGGCTAAAAGAAAGAAAAAGAATGTTCTATGAGGCACGTTTTAGTTTAGGTTTTGGGTGTCCTGAATGCTCTTGTGGTTACCAATGATATCATAAAATAATGAATTGAATCTTAATGTTGATTAGTCGAGACTAGATTATATACTCAGGGATCCTAATGTTTAGAATTTTTTCTAATTGATGGATTACTACTTTAATTTGATGGTGAAATTACTGTGGGCTTGAGTTCAAGAGAAAATAATGCCCAACATTCATGAATCTTGGATTTCTTGTATCTGAATCGCTTTTCAAAATATCACTTGAGTACATAGAAATTATCCTATATTTTTTAACTTATCTTTCGCATACTTTGCTTGGGACTAGCAAAATGCTAGTTGGGGGTTGTGTTGAGGGTCAAATAATGCATATCAGACCCAATTATTACCTGGATTTACAAGCATGATACCGCTCAATGGCCCAATTTAATCGTGTTTGTGATGCAGAGTGTATTTACGAGCATGAACTGAAAAAGGGTGCTTAAACCATGGATTTAACGCTCTGATGACACCCAATGCAAGGGACGGACTCCAGGGGACCAAGATCGATGGAATTACATGCCAGAGATCTGAGGAAATCGAGAAACTGAAGCCCAAGTGGCCCGAAAATCATTCAGAATGCAAGATCACGGGGTTCCCACCATCCATTTGGCTCGAAACTTTATACATGGCCTGAGGACCATAAATTAACTGTACATGTAAAATTTCAACCATTAGATCATTGTGGAAGTGGCCCAATGGACGGATCGGCCCATAAAATCTTATTTTAGGGCCCACCTGATATCTGGAACTACCTCAACTTTGGATTCAACGCCTTAAATGGGGAAACAAAATGAATGGATGGATTGAATTTCTGAGAAACATCACAGGGGGCCCTTTATGTGCACGTGTGCGTACACAGTGCACACTTAATTGCTGTGCACCGAACCGACTGACTTGGTTAAAGTCGGTGTTGACCAACTCTTCACGCGAAATCCATTTTTTTTGTAAAACAGCGTCCGAGAAACGGACGCTCGGTTGCTGTTGTGGGGCCCATACATTGCCCCAATGGACAATCCAAACTGTCCATTATATTTTCAAGGCCTATGTTACCAAGGCTTAGGTGACAATATTTGATGAAACAAAGAGGATGAGATTATAACCATTCAAACACAAAACGGACGGTGGCTTTAAAAATTACATGGGCCGCATCAAAGTATAGCAAAAAATACTCTTTCTTGACTGGTTTTTCGAGGGGAGTTCAATGAACGGCTTGGATTTGTCAAAATAACACTAAAATGGGCCCCACCAACGTCACAGCTGAAGCTTCCGCGTCCCTATTTTGTAACCGGCGAGAGTCCATTTTACGAAAGTTTGTGGGCCCCACCCATGGCCTGTCCGACCAATCGGATCCGTTCATCGTGTAAACGACCTCGAATACTACAAAACCTTGCTAAAATTTTATACCCATGCGTGCACATGTGCACGATACCGAGGCCACAAACAAGCAGTCCTGCGATGTTCAAAATGATTTTTGGCGTGATTTCTTCTCTGGGCCGCGTTAATGGACATTTAAAACCATCCATTCTTTACAGAAATTTCATCATGAATCCAATGGACGGGGTGGATTTCTCTGAAAATACCTCTGTGGGGCCTACCGTTCACGACAGTGAAGAGGTGCGGAAGCTTTCGCACATCCGCAAAAATTTAAATTTTCAGGCGGTTGCGGCCCACCATCTTTCATCATATGGTAAATCTGAACCGTCCATCATGTAGAGCACTCAAAAACGTCCTAAGGACAATGTTTCTTTGAAAATTGAGCGAGGAAAGTGGTGAGTTTTGAGACACTGAAACTTGGCTACGAAAAGTTGCACTCCGTTTCCTGCTGCGACTCTGCCACCGACTCCAGCCTTCCAGCAGCTATAAAAGGAGGTTGTAAACATGAGAGAGGGAGAGATGATCTAGGGCAGCCATGAAGGCACCTTGCGAGCTTGGACGTGGGAAGAAAGAGAGAAAGGGTGGACAGCCATCAGCGTGGAGTTTCCCTTTTCCTTTTCCTCTTTAATTTCTTTCCTTCTTTTGATGTTTTAAGAGACTTTAGTTGATCATGTCTATGGTTGGCTGAACCTCTTAGCTAGGGCTAAGAGGTGAAGCTTGTAGCATGATTAGGATGGTTGTTTTGCTTTAATTCATGTTTTATGGATTCTCTTGGATTTTAGTTTGATTATGAAGGTATACTTTTAGTTTTTAATGGTTTGTTGTGACTTAAATTACAATGGATCTGCGATAGCTTTAAGTATGTTTTCGATTATTGAGATTGTGAAATTAGTAAGACCCGTTGTTCACCATCGTCCCATGGGCATGGTAGGGTGACGGAACCCTTCCTAGCTTTCACAATTCTCTTATGATTGGCCGTGAGATTAGTAAATCATTGTTGTTTGCCATTGTCTCCTGGGCATGGTTAGGTGACGGGATCACTTCTAAATCTTCACCAATCTTATCTGTTGATGATTAGATCCATAAGAAGTTCAGAGATCTGACAAATCTCTTCTTACCAGCTAGATAAGATAGGACTCTAATTCCAGCTGTGTCCTTGAATTATTCAAGGTAGCTTCCCAATTGCTACAAGTGGATCCTTGACACCCTAGCTCTCATATTTATTTTTATTAGTTTTTAATTAATTTATTTCACAATTATTCATCAAATTCATTCGATTTAGATTTCATCTTATTCTAGTTCTATTTCTACTTAGTTTCAAATCACGTACAGATATCAGTCCCGGTCTCACCGAGTTTATTACTACATCACAACCCTATACTTGGGGATTGAACAGCTGCTCATGGCTAAAGATGGGACGGGTAGGACGCAATCCACATCCAATGCCATGTCGCTACACCATCCGAGTGGGAGCGGATTAACCCGATAACACCATAACGGGTGTTTCCCTGACCGTAGGGCCCACCTTCATGCATGTGTTGTAAATCATCAACGTCCATTAATTTTTTAAACTCAATTTAGGGTATGGTACCAAAAAAATAAAGTAGATCCAAATCTCCAGTGGACTATAGGAAACAGTGGTGATTATCCATTAACAACTTATGGAGGGCTACGAAAGTTTTAGATCAAGTTGATATTTGCATTTTTCATTCATCTAATTATGTGTGACCTTATCAATGGGTTGGATGGGAAATAAACATTACTATCGGCCTTCTTCAGAAGTTTTTAATGGTGATCATTTAATGTTCAATACTTTTTGTGACATGCTCCACTTAAGTATTAGATCTACCTCATTTTTTTAGCTTCAATTTTGAGACCATGCAGTAAAAGAATCTATTAAAACTGATGGACCAAGTGGATATACATCAAGGTAAGCCCCACAGTTAGGGAAGCAACCACTGCTTTGTTAGTTGTTACTTGGGCGACACCTGATCCACTCCCCTGTTCTAGGTAGAGTTGTACATAAGCTAATCTAAGCTGGCTCGGCTTGGCTCAATTTAGCTCAGTTTATCTCTGTTTATCTTGGCTTAAACAACAACTTAAAGCTGTCAATATTTTCCTGATAGGCTCATTTGAAAACGAATGAGGTCAAGTACAATGGAGCTCGAAGCTCCATTCCAAGTTTGCCATGTGTATGGTACCATGAGGTCGACCTCATATGAGATGTTCTCGTGAGGTCAATGTATGTCAAACATCTACCCCATTAGTCAGATGCAACATTCCATGGTGGACCACGAGATTAAAAATCAAGTCAATCTATTAGTTGATTGGGCCACACCACATACAACAATTGAGAGGGGTTACTCTCCCATTAAAACATTCATAATCATTTATTGTCCCCACCGAGATGTGGTTCACAAATCCAGACCATCCATTGTGTGTGCCCCACTTGGATGAGGGGTTAGACCAAGTTTCAGCTGCATCCAAAACTTAGGTGGGCCCCACCAAGTACTTTTATATATCTTAGGCATGTCTTCACATGATTTTAGATGGTATGGCCCACCCGAGTTCCATAGACACTGATTTTTGGGATATCCCATAACCTAAAGGGACCCATCAAATGCACAGTGTTGATGTTCGACACACATCACGGAGGGGCCCACACAGCTCAACATCAACCTTATATATATATATATATATATAGAGAGAGAGAGAGAGAGAGAGAGAGAGAGAGAGTCATGCTCACCTCTGCAGCTACGCATGTGCACACCTTTGCACACATGTCATGGGTGTCTAATTCGAATGGTCCATGTGATGCTGAACCCCATGAAATTCTAAGGGACATATTTTAACCCTGATCTAAAATTCTGGTGGGCCATAGCAAAGAGAAATGTAAATCAAGGGAGGAAACTATTTTCATTTTACATGGCCCACCAAAGTTTTGGATCAAAGTAAAAATTGAGCCTGAGGGGTTTAATGAGGTTCTGCTTCATTTAACTTTAGTCGCCCATGCCTCTCTCTCTCTCTCTCCCCCTAATTTCACAACCCTCACCCACCTAACTTTCTCTCTCTCTCTCTCTCTCTCTCTCTCTCTCTCAATCTCTCTCTCTCCCATTATCCATTTCTCAGTTCGAGTCAACTGAGTTGCTCAGTTCGACCTGCCCGTTTCGAAACTCGCCCGTTCAAAGTTCGTACTCTTTCTTTCTCTCAACTCAATAGTAAAGTATACCTTTAATCTTTGTTTTTTTTTTCTTTTTAATTTATATAATTTTTTGAAAATAAGAAAATTCCAAATCCCAAAATTGAGATTTGATATTTTGATTTATAAATTGAAAAGTTTGGGGCTGGGTTGGGTTGATTTGGGGCTAGGTTGGGTCGGGTGTGGGTCAGGTTAAGCCAGCTGGGTTGGGTTGATTTGGGGCTAGGTTGGGTCGGGTGTGAATCGAGTTGAGTCAGTTGGGTTGGGTTGATTTAGGGCTAGGTTGGGTAGGGTGTGGGTCGGGTTGAGTTAGTTGGGTCGGGTGTGGATCGAGTTGGGGATGGGTTGGGTTGATTTAGGGCTAAGTTGGGTCAGGTTGAGTTAGTTGGGTCGGGTGTGAATCGGGTTGGTTTAGTTGGGTCGAGTGGGGCTAGGTTGGGTCGATTAGAGCTAGGTTGGGTTCGGTGTGGGTTGGGTTGGGTTAGTTGGGTTAAGTTAGGTCGCATATGAGTCGACTTGGGGCTGGATTAGGTCGGATGCAGGTTGATGGGAGCGGGATTGGGTGGGCCTTCTTCCTTTCATCATATATTTGAAGAATCATCTTGGTTTAAAGCTTAGGCGGGACACACTATGGAGAGCAATGTAAATTACCCTATATATATATATATATATACACAGGTCCATGGACTGGATTATGGAATGGACTAACTCTACTAAACTAGCTCGGGCCCACTAAGCGCTGAGCCCAATGAGGCCTCTACGTCTAGAGATAAAGTAACCTCCGAGGAGGATGATGCAAGTTTAAGGACACACAAAGAGCCCACCTACGAGCTCTCTCAAGTGACTATATATCGTTGACCTAACTCATAGGTCGATTACGGATCGACCATAAGTCGATTACGAATCGACTAATCTGCCATAAGTCGACTACGAATCGACCATAGATTGGTCATAGCTCGATCATAGATCAAGTATAGATCAGTTATTGAGCGATTCTCGTAAGGCCAAAGCAGGTTCACAAGTCGATAATGCTCCCAACTTGCTTACAGAGATAATAAAGGCTGATTCGTCAATCAGGTCAAGACCTACCCTGGGTTCCGACCTAAGACTGACTTAAAGATTCAGAAAATCCGCTAATGTCTGGAAAGATCTCTCTTAAGATCAAAGGATAATATCGGATCCTGACGATCTCGGAAACTGATCATCTTGTGGAAATCCTAGAATACAGCCAAGATATCAGGAGAGAATCCTCCTCAAATGGTATTTTGGCTCTCCTATTAATACAGATGCATTTCCCACCATCCAACATAAGTTCATTGAAAAACCCTAATACACGACTGGTATCTCTTTTCTGGAGATCCTATCCTATTCGAAGGACCTCGATCATGACTTAGGCATCGGAGAGTCCCCTGTATTTGGGAGGGCCTCCTTTGTCCCTCTTTTACACCTGTGCAGGTCCATGTGTGTCTACACACACACACACACACATGGTGTGCATCACCCTTTTAGTGTTTCCTATGGAAGCCGAAGGGACATCTTTGTGCCCAGGTCTGTGTGGGCCCCATAGAGATTTCATTAAAGAATCCACTCCGTCCATCTATTTTGAAAGATCACAATATAATATGATTCTAAATACCAGACCGATCCAAAACTAGAGTGGATCATACCACACGAAACATTGGGGATTGAACATCTGGCTGTGACAGAAGTTTTGTATCAGGATGATATTTGTTCTTACAGTTTACCTGAGTGTTAATAATTCTGTGAACGGTTTGGTTGGTGTGGCCCACCTGATTTTTCGATCTACCGAACTTTCGGAATCCTGTCCTATTGCGCTCTTTCAAAACGGATGGACGGAGTGAAGTTGTCACATACATGTGGACCCCACACAGCCCCGGGCAGGGTGACAGGCAATCTGCTCCCGATTTTTTTTGGTGTGGCCTATTTGAGCGTTGGATCTCACGTGTCAAGGGCACAGGAATTGAAATTTCATTGGCCATGTCATGCATGTATAATGATGTCAGCATAGTAATTTAAAAAAAAGAAAAAAACAAAAAGTACCTATAATTGGCATGGAATTTTTCATTTCCATACCTTTATCCCAAATAATAATAATAATAATAATAATCTCATACGGCTGCTTTCCATCACAGCCACCGTGCAAGAAAATGAGTGGGCGGCTCAGGTGAGCTCCATTGTGATGCTAATGTTAAACCAACTCCGACCACAGGTGAGTCACCCAATCTTGGGCTAATGGCCTAAAAATCAGCTCCATCTATAATTCATATAGACCACATGAATGGAAATAGCATATAGGGATTATAGGTAATCGAATTGCGGGGCTTATTTGGATGATTTTAGCCTAACATTGGGTGACACACCTGATCGTCGAGTTTAATTTCACATCAACATCACTGTGGGGCCCACCCGAGCCACCCACCCATTTGCATGCACGCCTGTGACAGTAAGGAACTGGACAGTCATTTTTTGAAAAGTTACCGAATGTAAAATAGAATTTTTGTTAAATTTTCTTTCTTTTTAATTGATGCGCGGACATCAGCATAGATGATGTGGCCAAATGAAATTTCAGGGCATAGGACATTCATGTGACCTCAACACAGACCATCCGCACTTGGCCTACAGGAATTATGCATACGATGGTTGGTTGGATTGCACTAGCCCATCACGGTTGGCCCCACACATCATGAACATAGAAACATTTATTATTTAAACATATATAAATATATAGCATTAGTTGAGCTTGTAGAGACAACTATTTGGTGTGGGCGTGTTTGATCCATATTTGCCTTACCTTACAAACCTTAGGAATATTGGTTGGATGCTTATTAAATACTTTAAGTTGTAAAGGGATTATAGGTAATCTAATTGCGCATGAGGTTGTCTGGATGCCTGCATTTGTCTTAGAAGGTTTAAAGGTTGAAAATACATTGCTACTTTTAGTTGTAATCTAAATCCCGGCAAAAATCTAAGTTTCATATTATAGATAATAAAAAATTTATGACCAAATGGAGCATATACAATGATAGATCACACTGGTTGATATACACTTGTGATGTATGAGGTCCACTGTAATATGTACAGTACATCCTATTTGTTCATCATGTCCTTTTTTTAATGCTTTCCTATTATCTTAAATTTAAAATTTAAATTATTTTTTAAAAAAAAAAACAGTGTAATTGCTCATCACATGGACCACACAAGAGGGAAGGATAGACAGGAAATCCACCATTAAAAACTTTTAGGTTGCATTTGGTGCCTAAAGTGATAGTGGAGGACATCTAATATGTGCATTCATGATTTGATGCTCTCCTAAGGCACGAAAAAAAAAAAGAAAAAGAAAAAAAAGTCATGATCTTCATGTAATTTTCCAATTTTTATGGGATTTACCACCCTAATCTCTATGTGGTATGAATACCTGCTTTATACATTAAAACACTTTACAAGTTAACTAAGCATATAATTTATTTACCCGTGAGATTATCACTTAAAACTCCGATAGAATAGCATGTAAACAGTTTAAACTCTTCTCACTACAAGAAAACTGGATTTTACCGGCGGTCAAAACCGCCGGCAAAAGCCCAAAAAACCGCTGGCAAATTCTTTGCCCGCGGTCAGCTAATAGCCGGTAAAGCCTTAGTCGGTAAAGGCTTTACCGGTGGTCAGGACCTTTACTGACGATTGTGTTGGACGCCGCTAAATCGCCAGTTTTTTGCTACACTAAAATAAAATTGGTCTAAACCTATGGATAAAATCTGTAGCTAAAGATGAGTAGCCCACAGTGCGACCGTAGCCATTGGTACGGTAGCTCTTTAAACTTTGTTGCGGATTAAATCCGTAGCTATAGGGATTCTATAAACCAACAATCCGTAGCAAAAGAGACAATCTTTCTTATCAAAAAGTATTTTAAAAAAAAAAGAATAATAAAAGATGTTAGATATGCATGCTCATGCTGGACAAAAAAAAAAAAAAAAGAAAAAAAAAATAAGGCTTTATTATCAACAAAACTCATCAAAAACGAATCTCGCATTACTTTCTATATTAACACCCAAACCAATTGCCATAACCAGGTGCAATAGCAAATAAATCATCATAATCATCATCATTACAATGAAAATTTTCCATATTTTGCAGCATTTTGCATACAAGAGCTACCAAGTACCAGGGCATCGCATTTCTGGACACGAAGCCCTTCGTAAAGGTTTTTACACAAACATTATCCAAAAGCAAAGAGCTAGAACATGGTAAGTTGTTGCTCATTCAACATAACATGGTAAGCCGTCGATAGCATGATACTCAAGTGGAACCCACGACTGAAAAGCATTTCAAGCAACCAGTAAGATAGAATCTATATTTTGTAAAGAGATGATAGTTAAAAGAAGAACAAAATTCAGTCACCAACATCTGCTACAAAGAAATCTGCCATGTAGAATGCCCTCACTCTTGAAAAGCCCATGAAATGCAAATGTAATCAAGACCCATCTCTCATTTTCTGTAGGTAAGAGATTCAAATGAAGAAAGACTGAATTGGAATGCTTTTGATGTTGAAATCTGCAGTGATAAACTGATAATTAAGAGGATGCAAGTTTAGTAGTTCATCAAACTACCCAAAGTTGTAGTCTTCCACTGTACATTGAGTACATGTTCATCCAGTGGGCTCATGTACTGCAGATGATCACAGCTAATTCATTTACCGAAGATTATTAGACAATGGGCCACACAACTGGTAGACATTAGTTTATGATTCAAAAAATAATAATTAAAGCCAGCCAACAAAAGTGAATTTCTTGTAGTGATGTGTATAACCCAATAGATGATAGATTGCAAAGGATTCATTCTTCTCTGATCAATGCTATCCAAATGAGATGCAACAGTTTCCTATAAGTGAATGGACCTTTATGTATGCATGGATGAGTTCAAGGTGCATCCCATAGTGTGGGTAAACCGATGACAATGTGCATTTCATTCAAGGTGCATCCCATAGTGTCGTCACATAAATTCTTCATCAAGTAGAAATCAATTCGAATGAGCGTAGCTGTTCTAAAACACAACCCCAAACCAATAGGTTCTGACCCATTTACTGGAGGGCAAACCATTAGCGCATGGCCCACCAGCAGTGGAGGGGGAAATAGCTATTGAACTTTTAACTGGATCCTCATTCCCATCAGAAAACCTCTAGTGTAATTTCACATGATCATGAGATTTTTGTAAGATTGCGCAGCGACTTGATTCTATATCGTATAACTCTAGTGTGTTGATGGAAAATGGTAGAACATTTATATTGAAAAGGAATTATTTTGATTCAACCTTCACTTCCATCCATCCAATGACTCTGATGTGTCAGCAACCTGAGATCACAGAACAGAAAAACAGATTTAGATTCTTTCAGTATTATCCTCCCAATACGAAAAGAAGAATGATGATTTTTTGTGCATGAACAAATGTAGTTTGGAGGATCATGAAATCACATCACATCAACAACGCCAAAAGAACAATAAACAATCCTAGCAATCGCTACCAAAAAAAGGGACAAAGTATACAGACCACGTTACTTTTTTGCTACGGATATAAACCTTAGCTACATTTGCTACGATTTTAATCCGTAGCTAAAAAGTTGACACACCCTTAATAATTAATGGCGATGTAAGGGGCTCTATGGGGCCTAAAAAAAAATATATGTCCTACCTAAGCCGTCCATATATTTGGAAATATTACTTTAGAGCATGAAATAAAAAATTAGCTAGATCGAAGGCTCAAGTGGACCACACGATAAGAAACATGGATATTAAATCATATTTGTTTCTTATGGTGTGGTCCACTTAGGCCTTAAATCTAACTTAAATTTTGGATCATGAACTAAAATAAATTAATAAAATTATTAGTCGGAATGGATAAACCAAATACATCATGGTGGGCCCTACGGAGCCCTGTCAAGACCGTCCACAGTCCACGCCCAAATTTGGGCGCGCGCTCAAAACAGAGCCGCACCCAAAAAGGGTTCTCTCTCTCTCTCTCTCTCTCTCTCTCTCTCTCTCTCTCTTCATTCTCTAATCTCTCTATTCCCTAATCTCTTCTCTCCCCAGTCCTCTCTCTCCCTCTCGGTCTCTGCTCCATCTCTCTCATTCTCCTCCCTCTATCTCTAATGCATCAGCCACGCCGTGAAGCTATTCTATCTCTCTCCATTGCAGAGGGATGGAGATGGATTCACGATGAGATTTGTGTGGATGGGTTCAGCAATCACGGGCTGCAAATGTGGTCACTGGAGATGAGAGACAGAGAAGACGAGGGTTTGGGTTGCACCAAATCTGCCAAAAACAATGGCTGTCAGAAAAGTCGGGTTTTTATGGCCCTCAGGCCATGCATGCAATTTTGAGCCAATCAGATGGTGGGAACCCTATGATTTTGCATTCTGGACACTTTTTGGGTCACCTGAGCTTCAATTCCTCAATTTTCTTGGATCCCTAGCATGTACATCCGTCGATCTTGGTCTCCTGGGGTCCATCCCATGCTTTGGTGTTATCAGAGTGTTAAATCCATGCTTTAAACATCCTTTTTCAGTCCATTCTCGTAAATACACTCTGCATCACAAACACAATTAAATCAGGCCATTAAACGGCATCATGCTTGTAGATTCATGCAATAAATGAGTCTGATATGCAATATTTGACCCACAACATTGGGGGGGGGGGGGGGGGGGTGTTATTTTCTTAACAGGGGGTGATGCTGGCGGTGGAACTTGGTGGATTCGGGCAGTGCTAGTGTATTCCGGTGCTGCAGATGAAGATGATGGTGATGAACCACCTCTGGTATTGTTTTTCTTGGATACCTGATTTTTTCCTGATAAATTTCATGAGGAGATTTAGGGCTTTGGAGTCTAATTTCGGTTCCTAAGTATATGAGAATTAGGGATTTGCAGTGTAGGTTTTCGGTTGCATGTTCTGTGTTTCCATATAGGGTATTACATGAATGTGCACAATGGAGATGAGACTTTATGCAGTCAAACATATGGCTTAGCTGATCCACAATGGTTATGTGCCATTTTAGGCATGGGATGTGGCTATATGCATATGTCCTGCAGCATGTAAAGTGAGGTAGAAAATGCAAGAGGGACATAGCTAGGTCTCTGCACATTTCACAATGTGCATTTCGTTAATGGCCAGACACTAGCACTTCAAGTGGCTAGGGATCTCTTGTTGTTTGATTTACTGAATATGAGGAAAGTCACTCCAGGCAGATTAAATCCATTCTTCCTAAATCATGTTCTATGGGTTCTTCTAAGTAGATCTCAAAACTCTTAATTACTACTTGTCATGTAAGCATCAACATTCTTAGTTTTTTGAGACTTGGTTGGGATAGAAAGAGTTTGGTGCATAAATAAACTGATGTAGAGCGGGTCGCGAACAGTTACATGGCCAAGATGGATCAGAAAAGCCCGGTCGACGACAAAAGTGATCCAGACCTTCGAACCTTAAATCGGGCGTATCTTGCAATCCGGAATGAGTTATCTGACGTAAAATATATGATTTTGGGGTAGAACAAGCTACTGAAGCCAACCAACCCCGCTATGCCGGGTTGCGCAGCCCGAAATTACGAAAAACCCCTGGATCGACGGTCGTTTTCCTGTTTTAATTTCGTTTTTACTATAAATAGTAAGTTTTAGTTTGATTATAACTCTTCATCCATCGGGCTTTAGGAGTTGCGCCCAACGTGAAAAGAGCTTAGAATAATTAGGAGAACAGTTTGGTGAAGCCAAATAGGACACTTACTATTTTTGGCCGAAAACCTTGCGCACTAGTAGACATCACGACTGTCTATAAATAGTAAGTTTACTATTTATAGTAAGTCGCGGATTCTAGGAGTTTGAGTTGTAGTTTAATTCTGATTTCTTTCCCATTTCTTGTTACCCCTATTTAAAGGGTTGTGAACTCATTTTTATTCATCAATTAATCAATTTCGAATTTTTTAGAATTTATTTCTATTTTCTGCTTTCTTTCCTCGTGGATTCGAGAAGTCTCTGTGAGGAGTCCAGAGAAGCTCCGTGGATTCGGAGTAGTTATCCTCATCACGTTCATCCCTGCGTCATAAACATAGTAAAGCAATAACACAAGGATAGGTGAAAAGAAGAGAAGAACAGAAAGTGGTTGAGGGTTTTGGGGCATTGAGCTTATTGTGTCAGCAGAAGGGTGTGCTCCACATTGAGTTCTTGATGTTTTTCTTTACCTTTTTTATTATTTTTTTATTTTTTAAATTCAGTTATTTGATGAAGTTCTTAACCACTTATTTCAAAGATTAGTTGCTAGCCTTCATGAGCTGCTACCTAACAGTTAACAGGGTTTTCTGTCACTTGTAATGCAACACGTTCACTGTATATGATGGCATGGATAAACTTCATTCCTGACTGTCTAAATGCGGTCCCTATTGTGATAGGAACATAGCCCGAAATTCATGCTGATTGGACAATCCTAAGTGTTTGCTTGGTGATGATGGTTAAAATGGTGGCTGATCCCTTATTCTAATGGTTATGGACATGTGAAACATCTTGCTTTAATATGCAGCTGTTTCAGTAAATCATCTATAAATGAGCCCCATGACATATTTTGGATGGATCCCATAACCAATTCATGCTATCAAAGTCAATATATAATTGTGTTTGGAATGTGTGTGGGAAACAGAAGCATGAGCAGCCTTTAATCGCCCTACTGATTGATGACTAAAACACTCATTTGGCACGATGTTTTCACTTCATTTTTATTAATGTGAGTGTGAATGTAAGCACGTACCTTACTGTATGCCATTTACTCATCTGTTTCAGGTGAGATTGATGTGGTAATTTTGATGGCACATTTCAGTAAATGCTAATGCTGTACAAAGATCGACTCATTTTTATGGCTTGTCCCAAAATTTTGGCACTTGCATGTAAGTTCATCTCCGGCTCAGTTATATCTAATGGATGCAAACATTAAGATTTCAGTACTTATGTTTGTTGAGATTATTTGTTGTTTATGTTACTATTGATACTGTTGTAGTTGAGCTATAAGAGAATTTTTCGACATTAAAGATGATTTTGTTGAGAGTCATTTGATAGCACATCATCAAAGTGATTGGTTAGATGATGATTTGTTTTCATTTAGTATGATCATGGTTCATAATATCCGTATCGTATTGGTCAATGCAGCTACATCAGATCTGTGTCGGCCTGATACAATGATTGTATCACGCCAATATAGCCATAATGGCCAGAATTTTCTTTTCCTTTTTTTAATTTTATTTTTTATTTTTTATTCTAACTATGAAGGAAACTTAGAAAGACATTTTAGACTAGGCCTGCACCTATTTTGGGGATCAAAACAAAAGATTTTAGTGCGATTTGACGAGTCAAGTCGGTGGGCTATTGCAGGAAAAATTGGCAATGGGTAAACCAACAGACTCCAGGAAGCCCACCTCACTAGTCGTTCCAATCACCAGCAAGTGTTTACCCTGGCATCAAAACAGAATTGAAATTAATAAATCTTCTATTAACTAGCATAGAACTGGATATTGGTGGCATCAGCAAGGACAAAAATACACAGACTAATACCAAAATAGTTTGTAAAATCAATTGCCAAAATTTCCACCACTATGGCTACGTACCATCCAAATGGGTTGGATCCTTTCCTGTAGGAGACCTCACAAAACTAATACCTGTTTGGTTTCAATATAGTTTCCAGGGGACAAACCCATTCCTTTGGAAGAGCAAGCCTTGCAACCTATAGAACCAGTTGAATTTAGTAGGCAACAGACTCAGCTGTCTAAATTGACAACGAATGAGAAACGGCAAAACCACAGGGTCTCTCCTGTTCCAGTGCTAGACACTAATATAGAAGATCCGAGCAAGATTGCCTCTACAATGATTGATCTCAACTCGAGGCCAAACCAGATTCATGGGCAGCCTTCAAATACACAGGTATGCATGTTATTGGCTTTCAATATGATATGTATATTTTGGTTTTGTTTTTTAGAGGTTGCGAAGCTAAAGTTAACCAATCTGCTAGTTACGCGAAGTTTAGTGTATTTTTGTGTTCATAAGGTGCAGGGGATGAATGCTTTAAACGATAGCAATCATGAGTGTGCAAGCGTAGTTCCAGTGGGATCTTGCAATCAAGATCTAGAGAAGTAAGCAAGGCAGATTCTATTCTTCTCATTTATGCTAGTTCACTGTTCTTTTTTTAAAACCATTTCTTGGAACGTGGAACTATTTTTGTCATGTGAAACTTTAAGTATTTATCTGATTAGCATTGATTTTGGGATGCTCTAGATATGAAGAGTCTTTCCCTGTTTCAGTGGAAGTTCTTGATTCCAGTTTCTGCCTTCCAATAGGAAAAGCTAAGGTATGAATTTTTGGAGTGCTAAGTACATGTTTTGTCTTCTATCAGTATTTACTTATGATGTAGTGCATCTTGATTTTCCAAAATCAATTGAACTCCATTGCTCAGCACTTACTATCCTTTCTTTGAATGCTTGAGATGTAATGAGACTTGAAAATCTCAAGCGTTTACAATCCAACAACCGCTTTACATTCCATCACATGTGCCTAGATAGAAAACAACTGCAAGATCCAAGCTGTCCATCAGTTGGGCCCTGTTCCTAGTTAAATCTAGCAGTCGAATATCCATCAGATGGGGCAAAGTCTAGAAAACAAATGGATAGCTAAAACATGCTAGGACAACCATCAATTTGTCCCATATGTAGTGGCCTACACAATCATACAGATAGCCCATAGCCCAAAAATCAGGGGAATCGACTATGTTAGTCATCTGATCATCAGGTGGGCTGTTGTGTGTGCAACTGCTATTTGTTTTGCAGTTGCAGCTTGCAAGTAGCATTCCACGAATTCATACATTGTTATTTTGAAAATCTTGCAATAATATCACAAAGAATACACTTAGACGATATTATCACGAGAATGTGAAAATCTCAGCATGATTTTTAAATATTGCATTTTTTTCGCGATATTATCAATCAAGATGTAAAATCGAAAAATGGTAATAACCTAATGATTTTGTTATATCAATTCATATTTTAATTTTATATTTCTTTTTGAGTTACAATAAATATTTTTTTTCGGTGACATTTTCCCAAACATACCTTGAGAAAAACCTTAAAATTTGAAAATCTCTCAAGAAATTCCCAGGCTGAAAAATTGGAACGAGGTTGGTCACTATGCTAGAATGTCCCCTGGCTCAAAAATAGGCCTGTCTCCTCAGTGGTTCATCTCTTCACACAAAAAAGAGATGGTTGGTTATAAAAGACAACCAATGATCTGCATTCATTTTACACATGCTTCCCATGTAGTGAGTGGACTAGCCCTGTTTTTAGCAGGGGAGACATTGACCATGGGCTTGCTGATGAACAACCTGGATCCCAGACACATGCTGCATGTGGAGCTCGTGTTTTGTCATTTACAGATGTGTAGTAGGACCTCCCTGTTTGGCAGCAACAGCTATGTCTTATGATGTTTCAGCTTGGTTATGAAATCCATTATTATAAGGATTCCTGTTAGATTATGAATTTCAGCTTGGTTTCTCTTATGATGTAAATCCATTATTATAAGGATTGGTAAAGTCTTTCTTGGAAAATTTGCTTTCCTTTGTTAGGCCTTTATTTTCTTTCTTTCTTTTTTTTTTTTCCAGAGAGCTCATGTTTTATTCTCCACAATTGGGGTCACCATAGTACTGTTTCTTTGGATGGTCTGATAAAAAGGCATCAGGAAAATTTTCTAAAGAGAGGACTGGTCTTATGATTGGTTGGTCTGATTTTCATTTAGGGGAAAAGAATTCATCCTATTTAGGCCCAAGCTCAATCCTATGTGGCAGGGACTTGAAGCCTAACAGGCTAGTCTATCCTATTGCCATAACAAAGTCAGCTTTTGCTTGGGTCTTGGTTATGTTAAACATCTTTCTTGGGCGTCAAAGATTCTATTGATGGTAGCATGTGTTCTATGTGCACTGATTGGTATATTTACAATAATTTTTGCAATTCCATGACATGGTATATCATGCTAAACTGAATTAGAATGCACTACTTAACTATGTATAATCTTGCATGTGTTCATACCTGTGGGGTCCATGTTTGAGTGGTCTAAGCTGATGATATAATGTGCCCCATTGCGGATGAACATTGCACGGAAATCTCCCAAGTGAGAAAACCTAACCATTCTAATTAAGAATATGCTGCAACAATTTGTATTCAAGCAAGAAAATGCTATATATTATCTATGTATAATCTTGCAGTCCAGGAGATTTTTACTGCATGAGCCATCAATGGATGGACCCACCATATCAATTGTTTGGATCACTCGAGCTGTGGGTTCCACTTGTACAAAATGGAAACCTACTCTATGCTCTAGAATGTCAGCCCTAGCATTGCATTAATACCTCTTTATTTATCCGTGGTTTGTTGTTTCACAACTGAATTTTGGTGGACTATGATTTTTCATAGAGTTGATGCCATGAAATGTTTCTTCATGTTTCTTCATCCCAAGTAAAAAATTTGAATTCTTATGCTCTTGAAATTTGAATTATGATGGTTGATCTTGAGTTGGTATTTAATAATTAGGTTGTCCGAGACATTCATATCTTGTGATCAGATGAATGAATAGGGATTGATTTCTACAGGCTTTGGTTGCACATGCTGCAGTTCTTATTGGTGTGCAGTTCTTGTAAGAAAATAGAATACAGCTTTGAATGTATTTCCAATGTAGTGAATTTTTGAAGTTGTATCTCGTTGTAAACAGGGGCACTTCTGTGATTTGAGGCTTCATCGCATCATCAATAATGCCAGGTTTGCTATTTTAAGTTACTAGATTGTAATATCTTACTGATTGGATGTTTCTGAGTGTCCAAAAATAGTTGGACAGCAAGTTTTAGAAAGGCCCAATCATTCAATGGTTAGGATCACAATGTGAGGTAATTTGAAGATAATTCTCATGTTTGAAATGTCCATGCGATATTTCGCATTTTACTCTAGTGTTACAAACTTGAGATCTAAAACTTTCTGAAAGAAAGTTGATAATTGGATACTATCTGTTTTGGAGGCTATGTATTGCTGATTTTGTTCAGGCCATGACTGTCCAACAAGTTAAGGCACCTATGGATCTAAAGAAAGAGATGGGAAGATTAATATTTTAACAAAAGTATGGGGAAGCATTCACTCCCATGAATTGTTGGATGTTTATTTGGTTTTTAGATGATGCATATTTTGCTTGTTTTTCAGAGTTTATAATGAGTAGATGAGCATGTGCTCTTGAAGTGTTGTCTCTGTTTTTTTTTTTTTTTTTGGCTTCTCATCCTTGGCCTTTTCTATATTTTTAGTTCTTCAATTTTGGGGCACAACTTTTCTGTATGATGATATTCATTGTAAGATGAATCAATTCATATTGTAGATTTGAGTCCATACTCATCTTTTGATTTTCATCTACCAAAATCACTAGGAAATTGATTTGGGTTTGTTTTGGATTTTTGGGTTTTTAATTCCAATTGCATAATCCAATGCAATCATTCCATTTAGGTTTTCTTTCTGTTTTTTCATGATGATTGATTGCTTTTATTTAGCTGGACGTTGAAAAGGGAACTGATGACCAACTAGCTGTAGTTTACCTAACACACAATCCACTTTTACAAGCATTTTGTGCCAGGGTCCAATTGGAAACAAAATTCTTAAGGCACATCTTTTTTCATATGCAGGCTAGTGCATTCAAAGGGCCTATTTTCACCCATGCAGATGTCAAGCCTGATATGGTGGCGAAGGCAAAGGTGCTTTTTTTTTTTTCCTGCATTCATTGTTACTTCTGTTTTGTTGACAGTCTTCAAGCCACTCTTTGTTCTGTTTGTACTGGTATTAATACTTGATTTATGCATAGAATATGTACCTAGCTCCAATCAGGTGCGAGGATGGGTTTTTTTCATCATTTGAGTTGATGTTTTACAATGGAATTTGTTCGCTCCCTTTCCTGCTAATCTTTATAATCTGTTCCACTTAAATTGAGGTTGCTGCGTCATTAGTTACTAGCATTTGTAGGCTGTGGATATGGATTTTTCATTTTTACAATGATGCGTTGTATTCGAATCTGTTTGTTGGAAGTCAGAACCCACTCAATGAATCATAGTTCGAAAGCTTAACCTGACTTAGAGGAGTTGACTCAGTCAGGTTATATCTAGACTTAGAGAAAATCACATTTCAGTCACAAACCTTTTAAAAACAAGCTGTAATAGTTACTTTGACTGAGTTAGAAAATCACATTTTAGTCATAAACTTTTGTTGTGTCTACAAATGCTATTTTATATAGGCTAACAAGATAAAGAAGTCACTGGAGGATGAAATTTACTTTCTAAAGGGAAGGGTTTCAGAACTTGAAAGTGATCTTGTGTCGAAGTCCACAGAAGTTACATCTGCAGTTTCAGGGAAAGAAGAAGCTCTATCTTCTTATGATAGGTTAAGCAAAGTGAAGTATTGTTTATTTAGAAATGTGAATGTGGGATGCATTGTATGATTTAATTGTTATTTGTAATAAATGCATCGTTTTTTTTCCTGATTGCATTTTATGTACTATTCCTATCATCATTAAGCTTAGATGAGTTATAAATCATAGCAGGTTCTTGCAATGGAAACAGGCACCATTATTATAATTTATTTTAAATTTTTAAAAAAATAGCTATGAATTTAAGCTGTAGCTATTGTTTTGAAAACCGTAGCTATTATTCGTAGCCATAGGTACATTTCACTATAGAAATTATAGCTACGGTGTTTATCTGTAGCTATTGATATTTATTGCTGCGGATTCAATCTGTAGGCATAGATACATTTCGCTACAGAAAGTCTAGCTACGACTTTTGTCCGTAGCGACTGATATCTAATTGCTATGGATATAATCCGTAGCTATAGGTTTTTTCCTTTCAGCTACCCCACCAATAGCGACGGACGTACTACGGACTAGATCCGTAGCAAAAAGTCTTTAGCTACGGTTTTTGGCCGTAGCCTTTGCCCGTTTTTTCTTGTAGTGAATATGCAGGACATCAAAAAGCACTGCGCAAAGCTCGCTATTTGGGAAGCGGATTTGGAACCTTATGGAGTGCTCCTAGCATTGCTTTTCTATCAATCGGCGAGTGCTCTACCGTAGGGAGTGATATAACATTACTGCCAGTTTTGAGTTGCAAAGCATTTGTATTCCAGAGACCACATCCAAATCCACCCTTATAATACTAAGGGATGTTCAATTTTGAAACTAGAAACTGAAAATCCAACGTTGCTTCAAGTGATACAAATGCGGTCGAAGAACGATGATTAAGACAAACAGAAAGAAATTTCCACTGAAACAGAAGATTGTGGCACAACAATACTGTCAGGGTGGAACAGCAGTGGATTATATAGTACTTCTTTCAGGGTTCAACTCATGGTTTACCAGACAATCATATTTCTGAAGTGGTGTAACCTCACCTATTTGAGTCCTTCATGATTTAAACAAAGTTCAAAAGAAAAAGAAAAAATAGGAAGTTAAAAGCAGATTCACTTTGGCCAAAGCTTTGATTCTTTGACAGAGTGTGATGCATGATACCCTGGCACTTGGAACTTATAAATTGGATACTTGAAACATTTGTGGGTCCAAAATTGGATCCAATGTGAATAAAGAAATTATCCTTATCTGTTTATTTAGCAATCAGATACATGGTTATTTATTGGTCACCGGAGAACTAAAAAAATAAATTAAGAGCATATTTCAATGGTCTGTTTTTGGGACTGGTCTAGCAACAATTGTTTACATTTCAGTTGGTTTAAGTTGAAGTAGTGTATGCCATGTGTGAAACTTTTGATTGCATGCTATTTTATTTTTATAAGAGATAAATTTTAAAAATAAATCATGTATTACATATGGAAACATTCTAAAAAACATTTATATGGATTAGTGGTAAGATGAGGGATTTCCACCGCACTTTGCACATCCACATCGTCACAAGAAGCCTAAACTTTTTTATAGTTGGTTTGCACCCATCTAAGCCATTGTGCAATTAGGGAGTGAATTAGGGTCAAGCTAAGGGTTTGACCCACTGATGTCTAAGGTTTTAGTTGTAGTGTTTGTTGAGTGTGCATAATACATGGTTGTACAAATAGTTTGGACCGCTGAACCCTCAACCCCATTTGTATAGAAAACCCATCACTGTACAAATTTCAGCCCGTGCATTGAATAATATCTCGTGCGAAATTACTTTCTACCTATGTTAGACGTACATACTCAATGTAATGAAGTCTGTCAAGCAGATGAAGAGCTCCACAACATGATGCATTTTATGTACCTAACTAACAAGCAACAAGTAAACAACCCCATCAAAATAGGAATGTTGTTTTACAATATGGAATTTTTATCCAAACTATCCGAATGAAAATTAGCAGAAGTTTCAAAACTGAAATTGACAAATCAGATATAGATCTTATACATGGAGAATCATCAACAACAAAATAGCTGGTGGGAAGATGATGGGCCAGCTCACAGTAATTTCAACAAACACAATCAATGCAGGAATTTATTAAGAATCCGATTTCAGCCATTTTTCATATTGACTTTTCAGTAATATTACAAGTGATCAATTAAATAAAGGGGAAGTCTAGGCTAAAAGGATTTGATAGCCAATTAAGGCATCTATGGTAGGAGATTTACTTACATCTGCACCTGCATTGAATATATTCGAGTAATGTAAAAATTCTCAAACCATCAGATCCATCAGATCTCAAACCCACAAGACAAATAGGACAATTGACTATTCTTAAATGCAAATGAAGGGCCCAAGATCCATAAATTAAATCCTTAAACCAGGCAACATGCCACCACATTGACAACAACAAAAAATTCCAGCAATGCTTCAAAGCAATGAAGTATTAAAATTGAGCAAAAAAAATAATCATGAATCAAGTCAAAATGAAATCAAATGGAAAAATAAAGCAATCATATGTGATGCACTGAAATTGCAAATGGCTTAGCATTTATGGTCAAATTGCACATCCATGACAATAAGCATTTGTCGAATCAAGAAAACCAAAAGCATTTTTAATAGGCTCACTTTTCCACCAAGCAATAGGAGTTATTCAGTACACTTGCTGAATATAATGATCGAAACAAGTGCAATCCAATCGATCAAATTCCTCTTAGGAATTTCATCGACCACCCCATGTGCACACCCAATCACTTGGCATTTTGCATAAAAATTTAACAGCCTGGTCTGCACAAACGGGGCTCATGAGATTATACAGCAACATATTCTACAATGACCAGCTTTCTATCCTGGCATAGGAATCTGATTCCTGATCAGATCCATCAATTCCTTAAGGGAAAGGAAAAAGAAAATCAAGTTCAAATACCTGTACATGCAACTGGAAACTATCCGATAATATACCTGGGAACAAAAGCATGCTAACCCCAAAAAGGGTTTCAACAATGCAAATCCCTAAAAAGGGATTCGACAATGCAAATCCCTAATAAGGTATTCTAAATTGTAGAAAGCAACAGTAAGAAGGGAAAAGGTTTACATCATACCTGAGAATCGGAGATTCACGAGCAGCGGAAGGTTGAACTGCAGCAGAGGACCGAGGAGAGAGAGAGAGAGAGAGAGAGAGAGAGAGAGAGAGAGAGAGAGATGACTAGGATTTTGAGAGAGAGAGTGAGAGGGAGAGGGAGAGGGAGAGTGAGACGTAGAGCGAACGAAGAGGGAGGGAGAGCGAGAGGGAGAGGGAGAGGGAGGAAGAGCGAGCGAAGAGGGAGAGCTTGAGGGACCGAAGAGGGAGAATCGGCGCACGGCTGGAGATGAAAGGGCGGAAATGAAGGTTGGGTTTTTTTTTTCTTCTTATAGGACCCTTCACCCGCAGCTATTAAAACTGGCCGCCAGCAAATGGTAACCCCATCAGTCGGCTAAGCTACGCTTTCTTGTAGTGTCTTTAGTGTAAATTGTTTAAAACTTAAGTTTCTAGGCATCTAAATAACCATTTATAGTATTGAGAGTATCATAGCTACCAAATACAACAAATCTGACTTGCTTAAGTCTACCAAAATAGGCTGGTCTAATGCATTTGAAACAGAAAACCCCCTCTTAACTAAGGGCATTAAGAACCCAGGTTAGAGCCAAGCCAAGCAAAGCTTTGTCCAATCCCAGCCTCTATCATACAATGTAGTCCGAACTTGGCCTAGACCCATGAGGGCCAAAATAATCTAGACTGAGCCCAACTCGGCATGTTTATAGAGAGCCAACCTAAGCCTGAGCTGGTGATTGTGACTGTTAATCTGGTGGACCAAAACGTGGATGGGTTATATATGGACAAGATGGACTATGGACAAAAAGTTCCAATTATTTTGGGGAGGTTTTGCTTGACCTAGAGGCCTTGATGAGGAGGCTAGGCTTTGATTCCAGGGGCTTTGGAAGGTCGGGATTGGAGGATTGGAGGACAATTCAGCAGTGGGATAGGAGGAAATGGTGGGGTCCACCAAAGTGGGGTTGGAGGATTTGAAGTCCTGCGATGGAGGAGCTTTTGGACTTCCATGGCATGGTGTTTAAGAATGTATATATACGATGTAGCCCTGAGGATATATTCAACATAGCCTTTGTCATCTTCCCCTTCGAAGGGTGATCTATGGTTTGGATGGACTTAGGTTTCCATGGGTACGGTTAGTGATGTAGAGCGGATCACGGACAATTTCATGGCCAAGATGGATCAGAAAAGGCTCGGTCAACGACAGAAGTGATCCGGACCGTCGGACCTTAAATCGGGGGTATCTTGTAATGTGGAATGAGTAATTCAATGTACCATATATGATTTTGGGGTAGGACAAGCTACTTTAGCCACCCAACCCTGCTATACCGAGTTACACGCCGCATTTGCGAAATACCATCATATCGACAGTCGAATTTCTATTTTATTTTCATTTTTGCTATTTATAGTAAGTTTTAGTTTAAGTATAACTCTTCATCAATTGGGCTTTAGGAGTTGTGCCCAACATGAAAAGTGCTTAGAATAATTAGGATAGCATCATGGTGAAGGTAAATAGGAAACTTAATAGTTTTGGCCAAAAACCATGCCCACTAGTAGACATCACGGTCGTCTATAAATAGTAAGCTTACTATTTATTGTAAGTCACGATTTTTAGGAGTTTTAATTGTAGTTTGATTCTGAAACTTCTTCCCTGGCTCAGTATCCCTATTTGAAGGGGTGTAAACTCGTTTGTTGAGATCATCAATTAAATTATGAAATTTTTAGAAATTATTTCTCTTTTCTTTTCCTCGTGGATTTGAGGTCTCACTGTGAGGAGTATAGAGAAGTTCCATGGATTCGGAACAGTTATCCCCTCGCGGAAGACGGTGTTTGACCTCATATCCTTCTGCAAGTTAGGTTGTTGCTATATTGGCTGCAAGTGGAACGTAGGCGCTGTAGGTGTGTGTTGACCATGCACTCTTGCGTCGTGTAACGTATTATGTATATGATAGAGATAGAGGTGGTGTGGTGATTGATCTCAATGCTAATGGTTATCCCCAACAAGGTTCAATGAATGAATGAAACTATGATCGTACCCGAATAGAGGAGTACTGAAACTATTAGGTAATATTCAAGAACAAGCCAAATAAAGCCCCAGGCCCCGGACGGCTTTCAAGTGAACCTATTCTGGGACTACTTGAAACGAGATCTAGTGGAATTTAGGAGAAATGGGACGTGGGGTCAATAAACTCATAATTTCTCTCCCTGATCGCAAAGGAAACTATGCCTGATAAGTTAGAGAGATTCAGACCTTCCACAGTGGCAAAGGTCATAGCAAACAGATTGAGGAGAAAGAACTTTATTCACCACGTTAGGGCCGTCACTGATAGGGGTTTTTAAGCTAGCTGCTATAAGTAGCGCACAGTGTACTAGTGAATAGGAAAAGCGGATTGAGATTACTAATGACGGATGGAGGTTGAGGATAGAACATGTTCGGTGCCTTGCCCTTGTCTCCATCGCCTGATACTACAAATGATGGGAATCCTATCGATGAAGAAGAGGCATAGGCATTGCCTCTCAATCCAATCCATCTTCCCTGGCCTCCCCAATAAACTCTTGATACGAAATCAAGGTTAAGGTTTGGAGTTATGGTACGAGAGAAGGTAGGAGTATTATATTTTTAAAAATGGACCGGGCATACAAGCGTTTGAGCATTTACGTCCAAGCTTGGCCCGGTTTTGAAACAGGTTTGATTTTTAAGCTCGAGCCCGGCCTTTGAGCTTGTACCCTGACCCAAGCCCGATTGAAGGCAGGCCATACCTGCAAACCTGGCTCATTGACACCCTACGCCTTTGATCTCGGTAGGCTGCGGTCAGAAAAGGAAAAGGAAAAGGAAAAGAAAGGATATAGAGGGACCAGCTCCGCTGGGACTCCGGAGAGAAGTCCTTGTGCTGGAAAGTGGGGTACACTAGATGAAAAACTGGGAAAGAAATAACTACAGTTGAAACCTTCCTGGGCTCCGCCTTGATGTTTATATGCGATCCAAACCGTTTATAAGGTCACTCCAACTGGGATGAACGGAAAACACAAAAATCTTAGCCTATACAGAACTTTCGTGGCCATGCGAGTGTTTCAACGGTGGAGCACTGTTTCCTCTCGTGTAGCTCTCGTGTAGCCCACTTGAGTCTTGAATCCAGCTCCTTTTTTGTCGATTGACCTAAAATGAGCTCAAAAAAAAGGATGGATGGAGTGGATTTCTTACAAACATCATGGTGGGGCCCACCTAGCTTCCCCACGCAGTAACTTGATGCAAAAGGCTTGCTTGGCTGTGCTGGTCCAGACTGGTCCGTCCAACCGCGGAGTCCAGTTAGGATCTTGAAGGTGGGGGGGATTTTAAAACATTGGTTAGTGCCTTGCCTATTGTTATTCAGCTATGCTCGGCCAAGATATTGGTAAGATATTTATCATTGTTATAAGCTATACTTGGGCAAGTGATTGATAATATGTTACTGATAAGATGTTGCCCATTGTTATTAGCGATACTTGGCCCCAGATAATGTTATCAGCTTAAAATTTCTCAAATGGTAGTTATTTGATACTCTGACGGTTGCTTGATGCGCAGGCAACCGGAAATTGTAAACATGATGTACATTAACTCAATTAAACTGATTAATTGGGGAACCGACCGCTGCCACTCACACCGTCCCAGCGTCAGATTATGATTCGCAGAACCTTGTTTGGGAAAGAAGGGTTAACTTTGAACAGTTAAATAAATAGTCAGATTTTTATTTTTTTTTATTTTTTGGTTCATGACCCGTCTAAAGTTGAATTAGATAGGACCCGCAGTTTGGACAGTTTTATTTGAACTTCTATGCCACGTATTTAATTTCCAAATGCCTGCGAGTCATCCATCAAAGATTTTAATTTCCGTACGTTGTCGAAACTTGAAAAGACAAGGATAGAAATTTCATGCAAAATGTAGACGGCAAGCATCCTTGCCCATCTAAACCGTTGAGTCAATGGGACACCTCTTCCACAGTTTGTAAAAACGGAACACCTCTTGTCGATGATGAAATAATAATAATAATAATAATAAAAGTCCAGAGGAGGGCAAATAAGGGCACAACATTGATATCATGTTTGGAGGGTGAGGTTGAGAAAATGGATGATGGTACGGACATGCATTGGCAGGATATCTCATTCATTCAAAGGGTGAATGAATTTCATCAAATCTGGACGGTCCAATTGACAGATCACACACTGACTGAATCATGGGTGTGTTAAAAATACAGCTATTGAATTAGTCCCAAGGCGCAAGGGTACGAAGCTCGGCTCATGCCCCCCACCGACTACTACAGTACGAGCGCATGGATTTTTTTCTACACCATCCTCTGGCGCCATAGTAAACAAGGAAGAGAGAGAGAGAGAGAGACGGTGTGATGGAGCGAACGACGACTAAAAAAGCGAGAATAAACAAACAGAATATCTGTGTGTATTTTTTTTTTTTCAAGTGAGCAAGTTAAACTAGGAATTATCGCATTTTTACTCGGCATCAAATCCAATACATTGATAGAGAGAGGATTTGAAGAAAAGAAGCTACTAGTAATAAAAGGGAAGATGGTGGTGTTGGTTGGTGAAGCAGCCCAGATGAGGTCATGTGTACTGTACGGGGAAGTCGGGTGGCGGAGGAGGGACGCTGAGACGCCATGAAAGGAAAGGGGAGGAGTCTCCATCATGGCCGTCATCTTCGATGAGCCTGAATTCAGCTGGGGAGAGAGCGGTGGCTGGTCTCTGCGGCTGTGCGGCATAGGTCCATTGGTGGTGATTGATCAAGTGGTGCTGCTGCTGCTGCTGTGGTGTCTCCAATGCTGAGGTGGTGGCACGCCTTTCTTCCTTCTTGTAACGAATTCCACATGCATTACAAAGGGACTGAACATTTACAACAAACAACAAGAACAACGAATCCATCCGTCCGTTAGTAGTGGATATAAATAAATGAAGGCAAAGACAAGAAATGGATATTAGAATGTAAGGAAACCTTTGGGCCTCTGGGTCCATTCCTCCACAGGGGTGTAGAGGTGGTGTCGCAGTTGGCGCACCTCCGAGGAGCAGCGAGTCGAGTGTCGCCAACGCTGCTGCTGCTGCTGCTGCTGCTGCTGGGTCGAGCTCCTCCACTCTTTTGACAACTTGATAATGGGGGTTGCTTTGAATGGAACATGTCCCAGCACAAATGAGACATGCAGGAGGAGGAGGAGGAGCGTTGGGAGATGGCTTGTGTTTGGCGTGTCGAAGGCGTTCCTAGAGAAAGAGTGCAATCCACCATAGACGATGAAGCCAAAGGGTCGGTATCTGGTGTTTGGGTGGGATTGCTAATCTTGTTTGGCAATGGAGCGAATAAAATAGACAAGGAACTGCCGCAAGAGCATGGCCCCACCATGTTCCCATGAGAGCCGCAACGGTGCATACCTTCTTCTTTTTCTTCTTTCCTCAACTTTGATAAACTCAACAGACAGACGAGGGAGTTGAGCTGAGCAATTATGGGATGACTATATCACTTGTTGACATTTTAAAGCGCTTTTAGTGGAGTGCTCCTACTAGTAACTAGTACGTAAGTCAAGGAACAAGTGCATGAAAGAATGAAATCAGTAGCAAATCACAGCACTAGGATTTTTGTAATAATAATGAAATAAAACAAGAAGAAAAAGGGGAAAGAGAGAGAGGAAGAAGAAGAAGAAAGAAGAAAGAAGAAAGAAGAAGAGAATGTATAGAATGGTTGGGAGAATGAATTGAAGGGGAGGTGCAAAGACCTACTACTACACTCGGATTAACAAGGCGCAGGTGGAGATGAGAGATTCCTATATTGAGGAGTATGGTATTCCAGGATGTCGGCAAAGCTATAAGGAGGGGTGTGAGGATCCCACAATTCTCAAGTCAGTCAGTAAGTCAGTCTGTAGGTGGGGTTTGGAATGGGGTTGGTATGGGCTGGGCCTTGCCTTCCATCTCCTCGTCCTTATATATTATATACTAATATTAACTAAGTGTTAATTCATAATTAATTAATTAAAATGAAAAGACGTGGACGACACTACATTCATGAGTGAGAAAGAGGCGCACCGAACAATGTGAGTGGTCAGAGAGGCAGATGGGTTGGTCATTGGGTGGTCAAAAGAACCCACGTGACTCGCGGAACAGTCTTCCAGGATCTGCCTTCGGCGATCACGAGGCAAAGCCAAGACATGAAACTTGTGTCCGTATCCGTATCTTTGCAGGTCGGGTCTCTGATGCCTTCGCCTCTCTCCCTCCAAGGAAAGTGAATGGGGATCTCAATGTCTCTCTCTCTCTCTCTCTCTCTCTCTCTCTCACGTGCCCTTCCCCCTCCGTACAATGTCGGTCACGTGACATCCGGCTTCAAGGACGAATGACGCCTTTTGAAATCCAGCCTATTTTATCTGACCATCCGAAAGTGTCTGTTGCATATGGACCGTTGATCTTCCTTTGTCTTTATCAGAGGGCTCAATGGCCACTGCTCGAGATCGTTGGTCTGGTGTCCGAGTGAAACTGTTAAAAAGGAAGGGAAAGGGCCGTCTATTTTTCCAGTCCACAGACATTGGTGGATGGACCCATTTCGGGACCCAGAAAGATCACCCAGGCCACGTGGGAGACGCTAACCCCTAGCATTTGCCGAAAAACATTTCACATGTAAGAAAAAGGAATTGCAGAGTATACAGCCATTAAACACGTGGCATTAATATATTGATATGCAAAACGTGGAGCCCACAGATAATGGGTCACGGAAGAAAATGGATGACACCAACGAACGGTCCAATGGGTAACGCATGGCCATCAGACGGATGGTTGAAGTTAAAGGAAAAAAACAAACAAGGCATATAGTCCAAGTTGAACAAGAATCCGGATCAGGTTCAAGCAGTCAAACATGATATCTGGGGCCATGTCATTGAAATACGTGTATGCCACGTGTAATGGGTGTTGGAAATCTAATGGATTGTCTTCGATCTCATCAGTGGGCGCTGGGGTCATGATTATGGTCACCGGCTGGAGGCGAATCCAGAACTCATCATCATGGCCCGTCCTCCCTTGACCGGTCGAAGATCCTTTGGCAGCAGAAGAGAAAAGGCAGAGAGAGAGAGAGAGAGAGAGGATTCCCCACCCTTCCCTTTGATTAAAGGCAAAAGCAACCGATATACCGCAATCATCATCAAAGGCAACAACTCCTATCAGGGGTGTTGGGAATGGGCTGCACCGTTTCGGTTCCAACCTCCATTCCATTACACCCTACGAATAAATAAATAAACAAACGTGCTCAACCCTGTTTTTGAATCGCATCCTCGGCTTTCGAATTTTATTTTATTTTTATTTTTAGTCCAACCATCCACACTGTCCCTCTGATAGAGATGCCCCAATAATCTCTCAGATTGGAAGATATCCTAACCATCCAACCCTTTTTGCCCTTTCCCATCGTTCCATGGGTATTTTTGGAGAATCGTCCATCTACAGTGTGGCCCACAAGGACCAACGGGCTCGATCACTGATCCGTGGCCATGAGTATCCAACATATTCCTGGGAGACTTGAGGGACCAAAGGCAAAACACAAGGCATGAAAATAATAAAATTAAATAATAAAAGAAAAAGGGTCCTCTCCGACTCATCATGATTGACAAAGCCAAGCCCAAGTTACTGGCGCGCGCGCGCGAGAGAGAGGATCGGGACCCAATCCCTTCTTGAGATTGGCGTCGGTTCGTAAAATAGGGAGGGATTGGGATTGGTTTTGGCGACTACCGCTTTCCAAAAGATGCTGCTCCTCTCTGCTTTGTGAACAGCAACGATTAACCTCTCTCTCTCTCTCTCTCTCTCTCTCTCTCTGCCGCAGGATGCCATCCTTGCCACCAAACATCGGCAGCTAGGGTGGGCCCCACTGTGATGCTTTTCTGAAATCCAGTCCGACCATCAGATGCGTGACCCATGTTAGCCGCTCGAAAATCTGGCAGATCTATGATTCAGTTGAGCCACAGGCTCAACCAGTTGATTTTTGACAAGGCCAACGTGGGACTCCGATTCGGTAGTGACCCCTCTAGTGCTGAGCTCGGTACTGGTAGTTGAAGAAAGAAAGCTCTGTGGGTCCTACCATGATGTATTTATATAATCCACACCGTCAATTCATTTATTCAAATCATTTTATTGTTTGAGTCAAAAAATGAGACAGATCCAAAACTCAGGTAGACCACACTATACGAAACAGTGGTTATTGAATGCCCACAAATGAAAACTTCTTGGGGTCCACGGAGTTTTTCCGGCACCGATCAGTACGAGTACTGGAGCCTGGAGGGGTCACTACTGGTGATGTTTACGGGCAAGCTACTCCCACCATCAAATGACTCACCAAAACTAGGCATAGGCCCAACATCAGGCTCATATGCGATTCTCATGGGACACACCAACTAAAATAATTTGGCCGTTAGTTACCTTCCTTTACACCGTTCCTAATTTTGTGGGCCCGCTTAAAGCATGATTGGGCTTAACATTGAGTGATGCTTCAAATGATTGGTGTGGATGTTATATCGACACACACGTCAACTCAATTTGGTAATTGCATGGGACATCCGACCCATTCAATAGATTGGCCTATCCGAAAGTCAGGCCCATCAACTCATCACGTGTACCACACTTGTTTTTTGCTATTTATCCGTGGTTATACACTTGTATTTTGCTATTTATCAATGTCCCATGAGGTCGAGCTTCGTGGACCCCATTGTGATGTCGTGTGACAAAAATGCACTCCATCAGTTAGATGCACGGGCACCCTTCTATTGTGGAACACGGCCTAAAAATCGGGCCAATATATTACTCAGGTGGGTCACATCATAGACAATAATTGAAAATGTGTTGTGCATTTGCCTTTGGATTCTCCAAAGTCTAGAGCCGGAATTAGGACATTGTCAATCCAACCGGCAGCGTGGAGACTTTCAGCCATGAGACAATAGCAAAATGGAAGACCTGGTGGCCCTAGTCAGTCCGACCCATAGTTGCTAGTCCAACCGATGGACTCCAATTAAGTTATGCGATTTTGCACAAATCGGGGTATTTAAGACTAATTACAATTAGAGCTTGGTAGTATGAATGTTTTCTCTCTAAGGGCAAGAGTTTTGCAAGGTGAAAGGGTTCTTCTATACTTATAAGGGCTTCAGAAAGGATTTTCTCGAGAGGCTAGGATTTTCCTAGGTATGCATCGTTAAGAGAGATTGGGTGATTTTATAATTGAAGAAGGTGAGTGGTGTAAACTTTAAGTTATTATTATTATTATAATGGAGATCTTTATTGCTTTGTACTATAGTTTTTTACCACAAGGGTTTTTCAGAAAAAATTAGTGTCTTCTACGTTTGTTTACTTGATTTTTTTGGTTATTCTAGTTATTTTGATTGTTCTGTCTTCGTTGCACGATTAATGGTGATATTAGATCCAAATTTCTAATACTTATGACTGATATAGATTTGTTGTGTCTTAGAATTACATTAAAGATGTGAGATAAGAGTCGGTTAACTTCAACAAAGTAGTATCAAAGCGTCAGGTTAAGGATTTTTGAAAATTCAGCAAAGATGTCAGGGTCGAAGTTCAATATACAAAAATTTAACGGGAAGAACAGTTTTAGTTTGTGGCAGCGAAAGGTTAAGAATATTATAGTGTCACATGGGTTGAGCAAGACATTGTTGGAGACTAAATTGGAGAAAATATCGCATGATGACTAGAGTGAACTCAAGGAGAAGGCTATGAGCACCATTCATCTCTATCTATTGGAAGAAATTAGAAAACCTATACATAGCAAAGTTCCTCACTAACAAGTTATTTGTGAATAAACAACTTTTCGGACTATAGATAAAGGATCCAATCTTCTAGCGCACATGAACTCATTTATTAAGGTATATAGCAAGTTGTTAAGGCTCAGAGTGATGATCGAGGATGAAGATAAAACAGTACTATTTTTAATATCGCTTCCCATATCATACGATCATCTCATCACTACTCTACTGTATGGAAATAATGCAGTAAAGTCGGAAGAAATCACCATGACTCTCATTTTTAACAAGATGAGAAAAAAGTCAAGCAATGAGGACTCTTGGGCGGAACGGTTAGTTGCGAAAGGGGGTCAGGGACATAGGAGATCCGTGCAACGCGGTTTGATAGGAAGAAAAAGTCTAGATCGATATCAATGCTAAGGACGGATGCTTCTATTGTGGTGTGAAGTGGCACTTCAAGAGAGATTGTCATAAAAGGAATGATGACATAAAAAGTAAAGGTAAAAGGAACACGGACAAATTGGCAAGCGTAGAAGAAGAGATCTCATATCGATCTTCTCAGTTGCGAACCATCTTTCAAATACTTGACTACTCGATTCGGGATGTTCATATCATATGTGTCTGAATAAGATTTGATTCGAAACCTACAAGTCTATGATGGTGGGAGTGTTCTGATGGGAAATAACACAACATGTAATACATTAGAATAAGGACTATGAAGCTAAAGATGTTAGATGGAGTCATACGAAATTTTAGGTGATGTCAAACATTTTCTATATCTAAAGAAAAACTTGTATCCTTGGGTGCTCTGGATACAAATGGGTGTACAATATTCATCGTATTTGGTGGTGTTAATGAAGGGACATAAGACGGAATATTTGTACAAGTTAGTTGAGAGCACAGTTATAGGTAAGGTTGTTATCACCTCACCCACAGAATCCAGCACAAATGACACTAATCTGTAACATATACGGTTAGGGCATATGAGCGAGTGGGGCACGATGGAACTCCATAAATGGAAGTTGTTAAAAGGAATTAAGGCGTACAAGGTGGATTTCTACTGGCATTGCATCTATGGAAAGAAGTGCAAAGTAAGGTTTAAGTCTACTACACATACTAGTAGCAAAGTGCTCAATTACATACATTTCGATGTTTGGGGGCCAATGACAGTACCTTTTAAAGGAGAAGCACAATACTTCATGAGCTTTATAGAAGATTACTCGAGAAAGGTTTATGTCTACTTCTTAAAGTATAAGTTTGAGATGTTTGCCAAGTTTAAGGAATGAAAGACGAAAGTAGAGAAGCAAATCAGAAGAAAAGTTATGTGTCTCAGGTCAAATAATGATACATAATACAAAGAGATGGAATTCATGAAATTCTGTAAGGAACAAAGCATCATAAGACACTTATCAACTCCAAGAAAACCTACAATAGAACGGGGTGACAAAAAAGATGAACAAAACTCTATTGGAGAAAGTGAAAAATATACCGTTGCATGCGAAGCTGCTTAAAAGCTTATGGGCAGAAGCGGTTAACATAACGTGCTATATTGTGAATTGGTCACCATCTACAGCTCTGAACTTCAAAGTTGCAAAGGAAGTTGAGACAGGTAAGGACATTGATTACACAACGCTGAGGATATTTGGGTGTCCAACATACATTCATGTGTAAAGTGGACGAAAGGACGAAGTTAGGTCCCAAATCTAGAAAGTGCATCTTTATCGGTTATGAGAAAGGTGTTAATGGTTACAAGCTTTAAGATACAGTTTCTCAAAAGGTAGCCATTAGTATAGATGTCATCTTCGATGAAGGCATCTATGTTGAAGGACAATATGGACATTACAGAGAAGTCAAAAACACATGATGAGATAGAGAGATTATCAATGCAGGTGAAGTTGGTTGAGCTGATTACTGAATACGAAATTCAGCAAGAGTAAGAAACCAACCAAAACAATTAACATGATGCCCAAGAGAATATACTTGTTGAAACTTTTTCCTATAAAATGAGCATTCGGTTCTTGGGCAAATTGATGGATTTTTTTGTAAAATTAGATCTTAGATGATTCCCCACTCATATCCCTCATCCTATGATTCTAACAAAAAATATTCAATCATCTTCCTTGTGATTTATCACTTGAATTAGCATTATAAGATCCCTTTGAAGATGAACTTGATCTCCTCTATTTTCTAGAGATTATACTAAAGCTTATTGGTAAAACCTTTGTTTAAACCCTCAAGAACACTCATCTACGTGAATCCCCTAAGAAATCAACTATCCATTAGTTGTAAGAGATTTCACCATCTTCCATTGCCTTGGTCACCTCATTGGCACTTCACATGCAAGGCAAATGTTCGTATGAGCTGAAGCGTCGACATCAACGATCGGGAGAGCACAAAGAGAGTTGATTGAATCATGAGAGAGCATCGATCAAGCAACCCAAGCAAGGCGCATCAACTGGCTTATTCTGACAAATAAGGTTGTCAATTTAGACTCCATACACTCTCTCCTTGTGTAGGATTGAGAGTAAGAGTTTGTGATTCAAAATCGATAGGTTCTTGTGTAAGACCTAGGCTCTTATGTATGGTCAAATTCACTGGACACAGGTGCATACGTGTTAGTCTCCATGAGGAGCCTCTGACGGGAGTGTACATAAGGTCTTGGATTAAGATCGCTGGTAGTTGTTGGTTAGCTAATAGAAAACCAACTTAATCTCTACGAGAGCAACCGACATGGGTGGAAACATGTTCCTCCAACATGAGAGTATACATGTAGGTTCTTATATAAGAATGCTAGTGGTTGTTGGTTAGCTAATAGAAAACCAACTAAGTCTTCACATGAGCCACTGACACGGGTAAAAATGTGTTCCTCTGACATAAGAATTTACGTGTAGGTTATCGGTTAGCCTAGAAGAAACCATTGTAAATAAGAGATGAACCTGTTTTAAAACATTCGATAGTGAATACCAGTACACTCGAGGAGAGTGTGTCCATCAGGAGTGGAGTAGGAAAATCGAATCATATACATGTTTGTATTTGTGATTGTTATTTGAGTACAATTCTATTCATGCTTATGTGTTTGATTAGTTTGATCATATGGATGCTTGAATTGGATTGTATGCTAAACACTTAACTTGCAATGCACACAAAAACTCACTATCTCTTATAGACTAGTTGTTTAATTGGTATATCTCTTGTAGTCTATGTGATTGGACTCACTTTGGTTTCAAAGTCTTAGTGTTAATTTCGCTTATTAATTTTAATTGATAAATTATATAAATTAAGCAATTTTTTTTTTAATTGGTCCTAATCACCCCCATCTAAAATATAACTATAATTCTATAGCTCCATCAAGCTTTCGCACGCGCCGTGGTAGATTATTCCAAGCAATTTCAGAAGGTGTTAAAAATGTTTCATATGGAAGGTGTGAAGCCAATTATCACGCTTCGAGCAAGTCACTTTAAGTTGTTAGCCAAGTCATGTCCAAACACAGAAGAGGAGATTTCAGACATATTATGTATGTCATACGCAAGTACAGTATAAGAGTCTCATGTATACGATGGTTTGCACGAGGCCAAATATCTCACAGGAAATTAGTGTGGTGAGTATATATCTCCCAGGAAATTAGTGTGGATTCTTAGATATCTCAGGGGCACAATCGACACTGGGATCATGTTCAAGGGACATGGAGCTTCAAGTGAAGTTGCAGGCTACGTAGATGCAAACTATGCAGGTGATTAGACAACGGGAGGTCCACTACAGGATATATTTTCACATTAGAAAATAGATTGATATATTAGAAATCTACGCTACAATCTACGACGGCATTGTCTACATCTAAGGTAGAATATATGGTTGCGATGGATGCGTTAAATGAGGCATTATGGTTAAGGGGTCTAATAGTTGAACTCAAGTTAAAGTAGGAGACGATTCAGTTACATCACAATAGTTAGAGTGGCATTGAATCAAGTGTATCATGTGATAACCAAGTACATCGATGTGATGTTTCACAAGATATGAGAACTCATTACTTCAGGAGAGATTCTATTTTAGAAGATTCACTCGGATGAAAACGTTGTGGATATGTTGACAAAGCCAGTGACCATGGACAAGTTCAAGCACTACTTGAGCTTGATTAATCTCACTAGACATTAATGAGATTAGGCACCTTGTACAAGGGTGTGAATGGAGCTACGCGCATTTCAAGTAGAGGATACAAGGAGCGATCTATGCTTAAGGCGGAGGCTAGCACGAGAGATCTTTAGGGTGACTTGCCATAATACAAGTCACGGGGGAGATTGTTGTGCGGATGTCTTGGATTTTACACAGTCTAATCGATAGTGTGGAGACTTTTGGCCAAGAGACAATAGAAGAACAAGGGACCTGTCGGCCTCGGTTGGTTCAATAAATAATTCGCTGGTTTGACCAATGGACTTCGATTAAATTATACAGTTTTGTGCAAATCAGGGTATTTAAGCCTAATTATGATTAGGGCTTGGTAATATAAGTGTTTTCTATCCAAGGGCAAGGGTTTTAAAAGGTGAGAAGGTTCTTCTACACTTGTAAGGGCTTGAGAAATGATTTTTTCAAGAAAATAGGGTTTTCCTAGGTACACATCGTGTTGAGGGTCAGATATTATATAGTATCCCCCATTTAAATCTTGGTTTTATGAACATGATAATGCTTAATGTTCTATTTTACTCATGTTTGTGGGTGCTAAAAGCATGGATTTGATGCTCAAGAATCACTAAGGTAAGAAGTGGATCTTAGGAGACCAAGATTGAAGAATTCATATGCCAAAGATTCAAGAAAATCAAGTGAGTAATGAAGAGAATCAAAGATTTGAAGTGAAGAAAAAGAATCCTAAAATTATCCTGAAAAAGCATATTATGAAACTCTGGGTCATTTTGTGAAATTGCGCAGAGTGAAATCATTTTAAAAAATTGTACAGAGTGAAGTTTATTTTAGTAAACTATGTAAATTTGAGGTGGTTTGTAGAGTTTTCCAACTAGGTGAGAAAGTTGGAGTTCTACAATTATAAATATGACTCCCTGGGATGTTCCTATGGATCTTTTAGGGTTTAAGGAGTGGACCAAAAGAGTGGAGAAGCCGTTGCCAAGAGTTTTTCTTCTTCTTCCTTAGTTATTTTCATATTTTTCTTAAGAGACTTTGGTCCAATCATGTCTATGGTTGGCTAAACTTCTTAGCTATGGCTAAAAGGTGAAGCTTGTAGCATGATGGGATGTTTTTATTGTTTTGATTCATGTTTATGTTGAACTCCATGGATTCTAATATGATATTTAAGGAATACTTTCAGTTTTTAATGATTTATTGTGACTTAAATTACAGTAGATCTGCAATAGCTTTGAGTATCTTCTTTTCCTGATTTGAGATTATGAAATTAGTAAGTCTTGTTGTTCACCATCGTCCCTTGGACATGGTAGGGTGATGGAATCCTTCTTAATCTTCACAATTCTCCTGCTTTGAGATTATGAGATTGGTAAATCCTGTTGTTTGCCATTGTCTCCTGGGCATGGTTTGGTGATGGAATCCCTGCCAATTATTATAGTTCTTCTTCATTAAGAAGTAGGTCAATGGAAGTTTAGATTTTGTTTTATTGATATATTTTCCAATTGGATAGGATAAGACTCCAATTCTAATTATGTTACTTGAATCTAGAAAGAGGGCTCCCTAATCACTACAAGTGGATCCTTGGCACCAAAGTTCCCACCTTTAAATTCTTAGTTTTAATTACTCTATTCACAATTACCTTCTCAAATACTTCAGAATTAGTTTCACATCTTCTTCTAGTTAATTTTAGAAACGTACAAGTTTCAGTGCATGTGGATTCAACCTCGGTCTTACTGAGATTATTACTATATCGCGACCCTACACTTGGGATCGTGAACACATCGCAAGAGGAGATCGAGTGATTCTGTAAGCGGAAAAGGTTAGTAGTGTAAACTCTAAAGCTTTTGATTATACTGGAGATATATGTTGCTTTGTGCCGTGATTTTTTCCTATAAGGTTTTTTCATATAAAATTAGTGTGTTCAGTATTTGTTTGCTTGGTTTTTTTGGTTATTCTAGTCATTTTGATTGTTCTTTCTTGGTTGAACGTGCTTTCACAGAGCACACAAATTAACTGTGGTATTAAGTTTGAACTTCTAATACCTTGAGTTGATCTAAGTTTGTTGTGGCTTTGATTTACATCAAAGTGGTGTGAGATAAGAGCCAGTTAACTCCAACAGAGTGGATATTCACTCATTGAAATCTTCATGATTGTTTATAGGATCCATTAATATGTGGTTAAGAAATCCAACTCATCCATTATGTGTCCCACCTGGATGAGGGGTCACATCAAGTTTCAGTTGTATCCAAAACTCAGGTGGGCCCCAATAAGTGCGTTTAGATGTTCTAGGCATGATTTCACACTTTCAGATGGTGTGACCCACTTGAGTTCTAGATACATCTGATTAAAGGGAAAAGGTGCTATGAGGTCGAGTTATGTGGGCACTACCATGATGTGTGGTAGACATCTACCCCACCAATCACATGCACCCTTCCTAAGTTTGTCATATAGATCATGTCCTAAGTTTTCTTAGATCAACAGATCCAAGTCATCCAATGTTTGGTCCTTGCATGGTTGAACTGAAACAATGCTAGGGGTCATTTCAGGGTATCCTCAAAAGGGGCATTCGATGCTTAAACACTTTTTTTGAGCCAAATGCCCCTTGTGCGTGAAGTTCATTTTTGTTTTGTGCCAATTCTCCTTGTGCATGAAAATCATTTTTGGATAAATTGTCCAAATGGGACCTATACTGCTTTTTCCTCAACCATGGGTCAATTACAATAGAAATTTGTTTAGGTTATTAAGTTGAGGATCATACCATTTCTCACTACAACAAAACAGGGCATCGCCGACGTTTGGGGGATCCTTTGCCGGCTTTAACTAAAATTGGGCCTTGGCAAAGGATCTCTATAAATAAAAAAATTAAAAAAAAAGAAGCCTGTAGCTACCAATTTAAATCATTGAATTATATGTGAGATTTTTTATTCCACATATAATGGGAAATGTGTGTTATCTTTATGTAGTTGATTAAATCTACTCTTTTTCTTCTACTCTTTTTGTTGATTGTCAGATGTAAGGTAAACACTCTAACCTTTGGTTGTAGTTCTTTTTCTTCTCTTTTGCTCCCCGTGTAAGGTAACACTCTAATGTTTGGCTGTAGTTCTCTTCTTTTTTTAGTTTTTTCAATTTGATTCTACTTGTACCATTGGAAATTTCCTGAAGTAAATAGGATTGTCATGGAGGGGCAATCTTATTCACATGGTCCCACCCAATACACATAGATGCCCCGAATGGTAAGCAAATTAGCGGGCACCTATGAAGGGTCATGCTCATGTAGTTGGGACTTGAGAGGACAAAATAGTAGGTAACCCACATTGGATAAGCATGTTTAGTTGCTCTTATCCTCTTAGTTAATCATCAAAACGAGTCTAGTTTTACTATTGGAAAGTTTTGTAACATTTTCTTCTCTCTCTCTCTTTTTTTTTTTTTTTTTTTTCCATCTATATAAATATATGGATTTCTTTATCTTTTTTGTTGGATATTTGGTTTACCTAGGCATGTAGTCTCTAACCTAAGATTGGGATGACCTAACTCCCTTTAGTTAAATGATTGACATAAATCACTTTTGTGAATGCTTCTAAGTTTGACATGGGCACGGTTCTTCCATACTAACTTATTGGTTGACCATCTATGGAGGTCATTGGGCTTCAATTTATGAAGCTATTTGAATAGAAAAAATACGCAAGATCCAACAAACAATCAAACAGAGAGTCATCATCATCATTGAAGCCTATCAGAGCTGATTTAGGCTGGCTACATGACTATTTCACTCCATCAAGGGCCATAAGGTAGATCATGATGGGGATTTTCTCCTCGTCGCTCGACCGGTCGAGTGCCCTGCTCGACTGGTCGAGGGTGGTGCTCGACCAATCGAGTGGTATTCAACTCAAAGTCTAGTGACCAATTGAGTTTATTCTTCCGCGCTGCTCGACCAGTCGAAGTTACACAGATTCATGTTCGGATATTGTGCGGATTGCATAAATTTGAGGCGATTTTCGCTATGGTGCAGAAGGTAGTTGTCTAAACTATAAAGAAGGGTTCCTAGGGCTTTTCTAGGCAATGCAAGAGGGTTTCCTAAATCTTTACAAGGGTTTGTTAAAGGGTTTAGTGCTATCAAAGGTGTGAGAAAGAGAGAAAGAGAGGATGCTTGTGGAATGGAGGTTCTACTCGTAGAGGTGATCTACTGTGCACTCGACATTTCAGCGCTTTTACGTCCTCGTAATCGGTTAGATCTCTCCATTTTTCTTTATTCTCTTATTTTTTATCCACTCCTGCGTGAGTGAAAAGGGTTTGATCCAAGCAGTGTGTGCTTGTGATCAGTTGTAACGTTTTACTTTATAGTGGATTGTTGATCTGGACGAGGTCCCGTGGTTTTTACCTCTTTGACGGTTTTCCACATAAAAATCTCGTGTCGTGTGGTTTGTGCTTTGATTTATATCATTGCTTTATTATCCCATAATTCTAGTGTTTTTGGGAGGTTAGATCCTAAGGTTTTGTGCGATACCCCCCAACAAAGTGTTATCAAAGCATTCATGTTGGTTGAACGGGGTGGGATCGATTCTGAATTATGGAAGGTGGCTCATCAAGGTTGATCGGTCTCAATGGTTCAAACTGGACCATATAAAAGGCTAAGATGGAGGACTTGCTTTATTGTAAGGACTTGTATTCTCTAATTCAAGGCATATCCGCAAAGTCATAGGATATGACAGATAATGATTGGAAAAAATTGGACTGGAAGGCGGTGGTGTTTATTAGACAATGGTTGGACGATTTCGTATTCCAGCATGTGTATACGGACACCTCAGCCGCTAGCCTATAGCTGAAACTGCAAGGGTTGTATGAGAAGAAGATAGCCGGCAATAAGATTTTTCTGATATGACGACTTGTGAATCTCAAGTTCAAAGATGGTTGTTCTGTGGCTAAGCACATGATGAGGTTAGCAATATATTGAACCAGCTCTCCGCTATGAAGATGGTCCTGAATGATGAATTACAAGCTTTGCTATTGCTTAGCTCATTGCCTGATAGTTGGGAGACATTGGTGGTGTCTCTAAGTAACTCCACGCCAAACGAAAAGGTATCCATGAAACAGGTAACTAGTTGTATCTTCAATGAGGAGACAAGGAAGAAGTCTCAGGGATCTACTCAGCAAGAGGCCCTTGTGACACAAGAATGGGAGAGGGGAAAGAACGAAAGGGCGAGAATGCCCGAAATAAATCAAGAAGCAAGTCGAGCACCAGGAAAGATGTTAAATACTGAAATTGTTGTAAGAAGTGCCACTATAAGCATGAATATCGTAAGAATAAGAATGATAAGAAAGGAAAAGGAAAGGAGAAGGAAGATGAGTCAGATTCCACTGCGGTCGCTTTAAATGGTGACGTTGTAGTTATTCTTTCTACAGATCATGATGTTTGTCTCATGGCTATGAGTTAGGACACCAACTCAGTGATAGACTTAGGAGCCTCGTTTTATGCGACTCCATGTAGGAATTTCTTCACAAGCTACAAGTCAAGTGACTATAGGACCGTGAAGATGGAAAATTCTAGTGTATCGAAGATCGTAGGGGTTTATGATATTTGTGTGAAGACCGATGTGGGTTGCACATTGGTTCTCAGAGATGTGAGGCATATCGCAGACTTTCGCCTCAACTTGATGTCGACGGGAAGGTTGGATGATGATGGCTATGAAAGCCGATTTGTTGGTGGGCGCTGGAAGCTTATTAAGGGTTCATTGATCACGGCCAGAGGAAAGAAGTGTTACACCCTTTACAAGGCAAGTATCAGTATGTGCAAGGGTGGGTTGAATGCAACAGAAGATACAGCTATTGATATGTGGCACAGGCGTCTAGGCCATATAAGTGAAAAATGGCTTCAAGTACTAGTGAGAAAGCGGCTACTTTCAGACGTGATAGGTATACCTCTCAAAACCTGTATTGATTGTTTATCAGGGAAATAGTATAGAGTTTCATTTGTTAAATTTGCTTCTCATGTTAATAAAGTGCATGCATTAGATTTAGTATATTCTGATGTTTGTGGTCTTATGAGGATAAAAACCTTAGGTGAGGCATTGTATTTTGTCACTTTTATAGATGATGCATGTAGGAGAGTTTGGGTTGATGCTTTGAAATCCAAGGATGAGGTCTTTGGTGTGTTTAAATTATTTCATGCTATGGTTGAGAGAGAGATAGGTAGATCATTGAAGTACATTCACACTGACAATGGTGGTGAATATATCGGTGACTTTTATGAGTATTGTAAGTCCCCATGTATACGGCATGAACAGACGATTCCTAAGATCTCCCAGCATAATGGTGTGGTTGAGCGAATGAATTGCACCATTGTAGAGAGAATCAGATGCATGTTATCCCATGCGAAGTTGCTCAAGACATTCTGGGGAGAAGTAATGCACATGGCAGTGTATTTGATAAACAGGTCTCCATCAGTGCCGTTGAATAGAGAAGTACCTGAGAAGGTGTGGACTAGACAAGATCCATCGTACAGTCATCTCAGAGTGTTTGGATGTAGGGCATCAGTTCACGTACTAAAGGAAGAGAGGTCCAAGCTCAAATTAAAGATCAAACAGTGTGTGTTCTTGGGGTACGGTGATGAAAATTTCAGTTACAGATTGTGAGATCCGATTAAAAAGAAGCTCGTTAGGAGCAGAGATGTGGTTTTCTTTGAAGATTAGTATATAAAAGACATTGGTAAGTCAGAGAAGAACCAGCTTAATTTAGGTGAGCTAGAGGACATAGATCCAGTTATTCCTCCCGTGGTGCCTGATAACGGGGGAGGACAGTAAGGTGTAGAGGACAAGGGAGTTCGTACAGAAGATGGACTAGGGAAGCAGCCTCCACTTAATCCACCTGTTGAGCCATAGGTGATAAGGTCATATAGGGACAGACAACCGTAAAAGAGGTTGTTGAGGGTCAAATATTGCATATTAGACCCTAGTTATTGCCTGAAATTATGAACATGGTACTGTTTAACGGCTCACTTTAATTGTGTTTGTGATGTAAGTTGTATTTACGAGCTTGGACTGAAATAGGGTGCTTAAAGCATGGATTTAACGCTCTGATGACACCACATGCAAGGGACAGACCCCAAGAGACCAAGATCGATGGATTTACATACCAGAGATCTAATAAAATCAAGAAACTGAAGCTCAAGTGGCCCAAAATTGGTCCAGAATCCAAGATTATAGGGTTCAAATCATCTGTTCAGCTCGAAACTTCATATATGGCCCGAGGACCATAAATTAACCGTACACGTCAAAATTTAGCCCTTGGATTAGTGTGTAAGTGACCCGATGGATAAGATTAGATAATAACTATTAAGAAAGCATCTTGGACATCCTTGGGAGATCGGGACCCAAACTGAGCCGATGGAAAGAGCATGAAAAACGGTGGATATTCGCCAAATTTCACTTCTTTTGGATGGTGCAACAAGGAGGAGCGAACGGTGGACGTTTCTAGAAGGCAGAGTGGCAATTCTATAAATATAATGAACTCCATATGCATGGCTTGCTTCAACGATGGGTAGTGACTCATCACATGTGGATGGTGTGGTGCACCAAGTGTTCAAATCTACTTCATACTTTCACTCATGGGCTTACACGTTACTAAGAAGAGGATGAGCGGAGTAGATCTCCGAGAATGCCGTTAGAAGTGGGCCCCACCTATTTTTTGCACAAAACATCCCAACAGTGCCAACAACGTCTAGTGATGACGTGCTTGCGATTGGGTTTTAATAGTGGGCCCCACCCATCATCATTTTTCATGATCTGGATCGTCCAATGTGTCCTAGAGGGGGGGCTTGACCCTCGCCTAGGTGGCGGAATTGCAGAAGATAGCATGAATCGGATTTCAACCATCCAAACGGAGGACGAACGTTAAAATGGAAAATTAAGTGGGCCACATCAGCAGAAATTCAAAACTAGCCATCTCTAACTGGTTTTTTCTTGTGATTCTAATGGCGGCGTGAATTTCCCATTAGAATTTAATCATGGGTCCCACTGACACCACCGACTCCAACAGCGTATTCCATACGCAGGACATGCGTCTAGAAGTCACCGGTTTTCACGGCTGCTTATGCATCCATGGTGGTGATCGGACCAACGATCTGAACCGTTCATCATGTAGGGTGCTTAAAAACCTCCCAGGAGACGTTCCCCTTTTCAACGGAAAGCGAGGGAAGATGGGGGTATTTGCCTGTGTTTTCGGTGCGAAAACTGTATATGCATCTGGCTGCGAAACGACTTACTGGCTGCATAAATATTTGTTGAGGCAGCTTTTAAAAACAGCTTATCCACCGCCCCTAGCATGCTATAAAAAGGAAAGAAAAGAGAGAGATTAGGGGATCATCTTGGCTTGGGCTGGACAAGAAAGACAGAGAGATTAGTTTTTTAATTTGCTATTTTATTTTAATTAATTTTGTGTGATCTAGTCCAATCATGTTGGGCTAAACCTATTAGTTAGGGCTAAGAGGTGAAGCTTGTAGCGTGATTAGGATGGTAGCTTTGCTTTGATTCATGATTATTGAATGCTTATGGATTTTAGCTTGATTATTAAGGAATACTTTTAGTTTTTAATAGTTTATTGTGACTCAAATTACAGTAGATCTGCAATAGCTTTGAGTATGTTTTTTTTATTATGAGATTGTGAACTTAGGAGGCCTTGTTGTTCACCATATTCTCCTGTGCATGGTTGGGTGATAGAACCCTTCCTAACTTTCACAATTCTCTTGTGATTGGCTGTGAGTTTAGTAAATTATTGTTGTTTGTCATAGTCTCCTAGGCATGATTAGGTAATGGGATGACTTCCAAATCTACACCAATCGTATCTGTTGATGATTAGATCCATGAGACATTCAGAGATCCGACAAATCTCTTCTTACCAACTGGATAAGATGGGACTCTTATTCCAGTTGTGTCCTTGAATCAATACAAGGTAACTTCCCAATTACTACAAGTGGATCCTTGGCACCCTAGTTCCCACCTTTATTTTTATTAGTTTTTAATTAATCTATTCACAATTATTCCCTCATATTCGCTTGATTTAGATTACATCTTAGTCTAGTTTTAGTTCTATTTAGTTTTAGATAACGTACAGGTTTCAGTCTGTTGGGATTCGACCTCGGTCTCACCGAGTTTATTACTACATCACAACCCTATACTTGGGGAGTGAACAAGTTTTTGGCACCGTTGCCGGGGACTGACGGTTATGTTTTCTGAGATTAATTAGTTTTAGAAGTAGGTTAAGATTAGGATTTTACTAACTTTAGGTTAAAGTTTTTTTAATTTTATTTTTAGAAACTAATCTGTTTCCTGTTTTGTAGGATCCTGACATAAACTTCTAATTTGGTAATCCCTTTCTAAGTTCTCTACTTTTTCTAATTTCTATTTTTAGAATTATGGTTTATTTTTTAGAAATTTTCTATTTTCTAATTTTAGATTTAGATTCTTCTTTTAAGTAAATTTCTATTTCTAGTTTTAAATTTTTTTTCCTTTTTAGAAACTAACGTAGCTTTTTATTTCTAAGATTAGAAACTTTCTTTTTTAAAAAGTAACTCTCTATTTTTATTTTTAGTAACTTTTTAATTTTAGGATTTCTTCTAATTTAAAAACTATCTGTCTTTCTATTTTAGGTTTAGAATTTTCCTAATTTATTTTTAGAAACTTTCTATTTTTCGTTTTAGAAAATTTTCCTTTTTTAGAAACTAGTTTACTTTAGGATCTCTTGCTATTTCTAGACTTTCTATCTGTAGAAATTAACTTGGTTTGTTTTGTTTTGTAGGTTCTTAATTTAGGACTTCTAATTTGGTAACTTCCAACTATTTTCTCCTATTTTCTAGATTTGTATTTCTTCCTTTCTTTTAGAGATAGGTTTAGAATTTGAATTGAGGGTTGCAAGTGTTTCATGCCCAAGTGGGTTCGTGACAACACTCTACGTCTCAAGGAGGAATGGTTAAGGGTTTATCTATCCATCGCAGGATTAGACACCACTTGAGATCCTCAGAGTTAACTGAGGTTATGGCCGCAAATCAACATCTTCTACCCCAACCTAGGGTGGAGGACATCCAGGATGAGAATGAGGTGCATCAAGCACCCCCACCTCGTACTTTACGAGATTATTTACAACAGGCGGGGGTGTGTATGTCCTCATGCATGGTTTTTTCTGAAAATACGGAACATGAATATCAAGCCAGGGGTGATTCAACTCCTTCCAAAGTTTCATGGGCTTGAATTTGAAAATCCATATCTACACTTGAAAGAGTTTGATGAAATCATAACCACTTTATACTTTCCTAACGTGTCTGAGGACACGATTAGGGGAAGCGGATTGTGTACTGAGTAACTCAATACAATTAGCGTACTGAGTAAACTTTGTGAGGTTCATCATGATTTATGTATTTTATCCACTCGGTTCATCCATTTTATAGGATAATTTTAGAATTATAGATAAAAAATGAAGTATATCCAATGCTCAAATGGGCCACACCACAGGAAACAATGTGAATTGAAGATCTATCGTTGAAAAATTGTTGGGGGCCACAGAAGTTTTAGATCAAGCTTATTTTTTTGTTTTCCCTTCATCCATGTTTATAAGATTGTTTGAATAGTTTGGATGACAAATCAACATCACTGTGGGGCCTAACAAGGTTTCAATGGTGGAAATCATTATTCCCACTGTTTCCAGTAGTATGATATGCTTGATCTTTGGATATTCTTCAATTTTGGGCTCAACGCCTTAAATTATATGGAAAAATAGATGGACGGCATGGATAGACTACATACATTCATGGTGGGGCCAACTGAGTTTACTCAGTACGATAAGAGCGTACTGAGTTACTCAGTACGCAATCCGATTTCACGATTAGGCTGAAACTCTTTCCCTTTTCTTTGAAAGAGAAAGCTAAGATGTGGTTACATTCACTACGTCCCCGATCTATTGGCACATGGAATGACATGATAAGGAGTTCATAAAGAAATTTTTTTCATATCACAAAACGAACACCCTTAGAAAGTCAATTATGAACTTCGCCCAAAAGGAGGATGAAACATTCTTCCAATGTTAGGAGCGGGTTAAGGACCTTGTCAGCTCATGCCCACAACACGGATTTGAAATGTGGCACATTACACACTTTTTCTATGATGGACTGACATCTTCCACGCGCTAATTGGTCGAGATAATGTGCAATGGAGAATTTATGAATAAAAATGTCGATGATGTGTGGGATTACTTGGATAGACTTGCTGAAAACACATAAGCATGAGACACATACCCAAAATCAAATACCACTTCTAGGCCCACTCAAGCAAAGGAAATGGGTAGAGTATACCTTCTAAAAGAGGATGATGATCTCAATTCTAAAGTGGCTAATCTCATAAAGAAATTCGAGGCCATGGAATCAAGGAAGGACAAGGGTAAGGAAGTTGTTTGCAGTATTTGTGGTTGTAACAGTCACATAACTGAAAATTGTCCAACTATATCTGCCTTTTAAGAGGTATTGATTGAGCAATCCAATGCCGTAAATAACTATTAAAGACCTTTCAATGGACCTACCTCTAATACGTACAATCCTAGTGGGAAAAATTATCCAAATTTTAGTTGGAGAAATGGACAAACTGATACCCCTCAAGGTTTCTTTAATCAGATTTCACAACAACAACAAGAGAAACCTCAAGAGGATCCGATTTTAAAACATTTTGAAAAGTAAGATCATTTCAATCAGGGTATACAACAAGTCTTGCAAGACCTTAACAAAACATTACAAGGACTTAAGGCTGAAAACACGATTGGGAATAAGGGAAGCCTCCCAGCTCAACCTCTTCCCAATCCAGAGTTGCAATATGAAGTTGGCAACCCAACCTCTTTAAATCAAATGAAGCACGCTAAATCCATCACCACTCTTAGGAGTGGGAAGATTATTGATAAAACCCTTCCGGTTAGGCCTAAAAAGCCTTAAGAGTTAGAAGAGGACAACAATGATGGATCTAGTGATGCCTGACAAAAATTAAAACCAGAACTTCTAGAGAAGCCAATTGCTCTATTTCCCTAACGGTTGGTTGCACCAAAACCTCTCTCTAACTCTCAGGATATTCTAGAGGTGTTGAAACAAGTGAAAGTCAACATTCCTCTACTTGAAGCCGTAAAAAAAATACCTTTATATGCCAAATTCCTGAAAGACCTATACACGACTAAACGACGGCAGAGTATTCAAAAGAAGATTTTCTTGGCTGAGAAAATGAGTGCCATCCTGAAGCAAGACATGCCACAGAAATTCAAAGATCCCGGTAGCCCAACCATATCATGTGTAATCGGGGACTATCAAATTGATCACGCACTTCTTGACTTAGGAGCGAGCGTTAATTTGATTCCCTACTCGGTATACAAACAATTAGGTTTGAGTGAATTAAAACCCACCCTAACCACACTACAACTTGCTGATCGCTCTGTTCGTGTACCAAGATAGATAATTGAGGATGTGTTGGTCCAGGTCGATAGATTTTACTACCCTTTAGATTTTATCATCCTGGATACCGAACCCATCAATAACATGAGCACTCAGATTCCCGTCATTCTTGGTCGCCCATTCCTTGCCACTTCAAACGCAATTATCAATTGCAGGAATGGTGTCATCACTATGTCTTTCGAAATATGACATTGAGTCAAACACATTTTTTAATAACGGCAGAAACTCAGAGGATGATGACAATTTCTACGACATTAACATGATTGATTCTTTCATGGAAGATAGAACGCCTCTGACCTTATCCTTTGACCCTCTAGAGACGTACCTAGCGCACTCCCATGACTTGGATGATGACATGATTAGGGAGACGTGTGCCTTACTTGATACTGCGCCGGTACTTAAAGTTAACCAGTGGAGGCCACAATTTGAAGAATTGTCCCAAACTAATGTCGTGCCCCTATCGTCTAACCTTAAGCCACCAAAGCTTCACCTAAAACCTTTACCCTCTGATTTAGAATATACCTATTTAGGTCAAGAAGAGACATACCGAGTGGTGATTTCATCTCACCTTGAGAACAAACAAGAGAGTATGCTCATTTATACTCTCGAAGAAGATAAAGGATTTATTGAACATATCATCACAGATCTCGATAGGATGAATGAACTCCTTTCAAATGAATGTTTCAACTCTTTGGATGATTATTTGGAACACTTTATAGATTTAAACGACCCCATGATACAAGAAATAGTGGATGCCTCGCAAGACAAGACCTCGGTAGTTGTCACGGACCAAGAGAAGCCTTATTCTGAAGTGCCTCCTCCCCCAGATCCTGAATGGTTACCATTAATGGAGGAGGAGTTGAAAATTGAACTAAAGAGTGAAACTTCGGCATGTGTTGAGAGTACACCACCTACTACAAATTTTTCTAAATTTCATCTACTTGTAGTCTCTGATTCATCATGGTGTACTAATTTCAAATTTTTTTCTGCCATAAGTGAATCGTATATACTTTGGACACTTCAGACGATTAAAAGAAAACTTTATGCTGAGGTCCCTCAATTTCTCTGGACATTCACGTTCCAGGACATCCGAGCCTACTGCAAAATGGGCTTTTGGATGATCTTATTGAAAAACCTTCTGAGAAATTTACTAAAATACTGGCCGACGGAAGAACCTAGATGCATGATTGAGTAGACTTTCCATGCTTTAACAGTTGAGGATTAGAATTTATTGCTTTTATAGGACTAGGGTAGTTTGTTTTATGCTGTTATAGGCTAGACGATTTTATGCTGTTAGGTTAGTTTGCTTTATACATTGTTTTAGAATAGTTTGCTTTTGTTGGTTTCTCTCTGTGCTAACCCGCTTTGATATCTTTAGAAAGCCTCGTGATTCTTTGATCCAGGTACTATCTTTCCATCACTCCTCTTTTACTTTCATTGTCCCATGTGTATTGCATGCTTATTTCCTTTACATTGAGGACAATGTAAATTTTAGATTGGGGGTGGGAGATTAGGTAACCTAATCAGTGTTTTCTTGGTCTTAAGAAAAAATTGTGAAAATTTTTCAAAATTTTTTGGACTTTCTTGTGAATTCGAAGTGATTTTGATGGTCATATTTGATTCAGAATTATAAGATACATAATGTTGGATTTATGACTCTTGGATTTAGTTATCTATTAGATTTCACAATTAAGTTTGAAGTGTTAATCCAAATTTAGAAGTTATAAACATTGATTGAGTCATGATTCCACATGTCACATCTCGCTTACACATTAAGGTTTCAGTTTGATATTGAAGGGTTAACTTGGTAATTACTAAGCATGTAAGGAACTAGCCTGGAAAATTTGTCGGTCATGATCAATTGAAGAAAAAGAAAATACCTAGCTAAAAAAATAAAAAATAGATACCTTTGGAAAGGGTTGGGCGAATAGCCTTCACCATAGGTTTGCTCCCTATAGGTGTAGATTTAATTCCCCATGAGTGATATGTGAAAAGGTTTGGGTGTACGATCTTCACCATAGGTTTGCTCCTTATAGGTACGGATTTGATTCCCCTCCCCCTTGATGGAAAAATCAAAAGCTAGAAGAATGAAAGAATGATCTATGAGGCGCGTTTAGTTTTTGGGTGTCCTCAATACTCTTGTTGCTTACCAATGGTATCATGAAATAGCGAAATGAATTTTAATGATGATAAGCCGAGATTACACTATACACCAATGGAACTCAATGTTTAGAATCTTTTCTAATTGATGGATTAATACTCTGAGCCTGACTATGGAATCAACCATGCGCTTAAGTTCAAGAGAAGGTAAGGCCCAACATCCATGAATCTGAGAACTCTAGGATTTGGATTGTTTTTCAAAAATCACTCGAGTTTATAGAAACTGTCTAGTAATTCTCAACTTAACTTATTTTTCGCATACTTTGCTCGGGACTAGCAAAATGCTGGTTGAGGGTTGTGTTGAGGGTCAAATATTGTATATTAGACCCTAGTTATTGCCTGGAATTACGAACATAGTACTATTTAACGGCTCACTCTAATTGTGTTTGTGATACAAGTTGTATTTACGACCTTGGACTGAAACAAGGTACTTAAAGCATGGATTTAACGCTCTGATGACACCAAATGCAAGGGACAGACCCTGTTAAGGGTCAAATATTGCATATCAGACCCAGTTATTGCCTGGATTTATGAACATGGTACCGTTTAATAGCCCATTTTAATCATGTTTGTGTTGCAAGGTGTAATTGCGAGCTTAGACTAGATTGGGATGCTAAAAGCATGGATTTAACGTTTAGAATGCACCAGGGTAAGGGACGGACTCCAGGGGACCAAAATTGACAGAATTACATACCAGGGATCCGAGGAAATAAAGCTGTTCACATTAAAGAGGCCGGAAACTGGCACAGAATGCAAGATCACAGGGTTCTCGCCATCCGATTGGCTCGAAACTTTATACATGGCTCGAGGACCAAAAACTAACCGTACACGTCAAATTTCAGCCATTGGATCCCTCTGGAAATGGCCCAACGGACAGATCAGCCCATAAATCAGTGATTTGGGGCCTGCCTGGTATCTGAAAATGCTTCAAATTTGGTCTCAATGCCTTAAATAGAGAGGCTAATTGAATGAATGGATTGGATTTTGTAAAAAATTACAATGGGCCCCGTATGTACAGTGTGTGTACATAACGTACACACGCTCCTGCCGCGCACCGAACCGAGTCAGCGGGTCAGCAGGCGCTGACCCGCGCCTGTTTCTAAAAACGGCAGCAGCCATTTTCGCGCTGCGTAATGGACGGACGACATCTGTTTTGCGGACGCTAGTGGGCCCCACAGAGTAACTTTTCGGATGATCCAAGCCGTCCATCATGTAGAGGGCCTCGAATACTACAAAACCTTGCTGAAATTTTACACCCATGAGTGCACATGTGCGCGATACAGAGGCCACAAACAGGTGGTCCTACGACGTTCAAAATGATTTTTGGCGTGATTTCTTCTCTGAGCCTCGTGAATAGACGTTCAAAACCGTATTCTTGAGCGAAATTTCATCCTGAATCCAATGGACAGGGTGGATTTCCCTGAAAATACCTCTGTGGGGCCCCACCAACTTCGACAGTGAACTCCTCTTTGTGCAGGCCCTGTTTTCCGTGTCCGGACGAGTCCGGGATTTGTAGGGAGTAGTGGGTCACGATCGTGAATATTTTGAGTGATCCAGACCGTCCAATGTGTCCACAGGGATGCCAATAACCTAGCTAAGATTTCAGAATCGACAGATAAGTTGATATCACGCCGCAAATACACTCCAAACGCAAGAAGTTTTGCACTTTTGCTGCGTATGCGAATTCTACTGCGTAAACAGATTGCGAAAATTCTCATGGTGCGGGAAAAAGACTCCCGACTGAAGTTGTACAGGGACGGAAGCCATTGCCATGGGGTCTTCTATAAAGGAGGGAAGGAGGTGAGAGAATCAGAGGACGGACGGTTGGCTTGAACGTGGACAGGGAGAGTAGGGAGTAGAGTTTGTATTTTCTTTTCCTTTTTGTTTTTGCTTTATTTTTTATAAGAGATAAGCCCCGTTATGTCTATGTGTGGCTAAACCTCTTAGCTAGGGCTAAGAGGTGAAGCCTGTAGCGGGATGGGAGACTTTTGCTATGCCTTTTGTTTAGACTGAATTGATTTTTGATTTAATTTTATTATGGGAATATTTGTAGTTTTTAATGGCCTGTTGTGACTGACATTACAATGGGTTTGCAATGGCTTTGAGTATTTCTTTTTCCTTACTTTGATTATGACGTCAGGAAGCCCTGTTGTTCGCCATCGTCTCCTGGACATGGTTGGATGGCTGTATCCTTCCTAACCTTCATAAACATCTGATTAGTTGGTAATTAGTTTAATTCTGTTGTTGACTTTGTCTCCTGGGCATGGTTTGGTGATGGAATCCATTCTAATTCATATACCTTTCATCTCTTTAAAAATTATATCAGAGGAAGTTCAGTTTATGTTCCATGATTTTTGAAACAGGCATAAGATCTCCCTGATCTCTACAAGTGGATCCTCTGAATCCCTAGTTTCATACCTTCGAATTCTACATATTTTACTATTTCATCATTATTCCTCAAATCCACCTGATTTAGATTTCATCTTTCCTAGTTCTAGTTATTTTCAGGATACGTACAGGTTTCAATCCCTTGGGATTCGACCTCGGTCTTACCGAGTTTATTACTACATCACAACCCTATACTTGGGGAGTGAACAAGTTTTTGGCGTCGTTGCCAGGGACTGATGGTTACGATTCTTTGAAATTAATTAGTTTTAGAATTAGTTTGAGATTAGGATTTTACTAACTTTAGTTTTAGATTTTTTTTCTATTTTTAGAACTAACTTGTTTCCTGTTTTGTAGGATCCTGGCATAAACTTCTAAATTGGTAATCCTTTTCTAATTCCTCTACTTTTCTATTTTTAGAATTAGGGTTTGAATTTTAGAAATTTTCTAATTCTAGTATTTTCCTATTTTTTTTTAGGAAATAGTTTATTTTTAGAAACTTGGTTAGTTATTTCCCTTTTTAGAGATTCTTTCTAATTTTAGAAACTAACTCATCTTTCCTTTATTTTTAGAAACTTTCTAATTCTAACTCTTTTAGAATCTTTGTTTCCTAAATTATTTTTAGAAATTTTATATTTGTAGACTTTTTGTTTAGAAACTTTCTTATTTTGTAGACCTTTAAGATAGAAATTTCTAATTCGGTAAGCTCCTTCTCTACTTTCTATTTTTCGGATCTCTTGTAGTAACCTACTTTTTAGTTTAGGACTTTCCTAATTATTTTAGAATTTTAACTTTCCTTTTTAAGAATTAGTTTATTTTTAGGTTTAGATTTTCTATTTTAGAAACTTTCTAATTCTAGGTTTTCCTTTTTGAAACTAACTTAGCTTTTAGGTTTAGGAAACTTTCTTTTTTAGAAACTAACATTCTATTTCAATTGTAGGAACTTTCTAACTTTAGACTTTATATTTTAGAAACAAGTTTTATTTGTTTTTCTTTTTTCAAGGTCTTAACATAGGAACTTCTCATGCAGTACCTTCTTTCTAACTTCTCCTCCTCTTACTTTACACATTGTTGTAGGATCTTTTCTTCTATTTTTCTTAGGATTAAATTCAGATTAAGGGTTTCATCATGTATATGCACGAGTAGGAACGTCAGTATGCTGAGAAGAATAACCTATTTTGGGATGATGAAGATATAAATCAACCTATGTCTCAAAACTTTTCTGAAACTATCAGTGAGAACTGATTAAAATATAAAGATCCACCGGCTAAGAAGTCCTTACGTGATTATATGTAGGAGAACAATTACACCCCACGGATTAACAAAACAGTACGTGAGTGTTGGGGTTATCATAATTATGGTTGTGAGAATTATTATCACCCATCTGATAAAAAGAAAACAATGCGTGATTATATCATGAGTGATAATAAATATTACCAACCAGCAGATTCTCTCACCTATGATCAGCATGACTATAACCGGTGAGAACATCAAAATTGGGTAAATAAACCATCAACATGTTATAATAATTCTCTTAGATCCCATACCTTTGAAATCCAACCAGAAACGACCCAAGAGGATTCACTTCAACATGACATGGCCTGTCTTGCGAAAATTAGAAAAGCAATGGAAACACTCACTTCGCGCCTCAAAAGGATAGAGGAAGCTTTCTCATCCCAACCACAACCCAATCCAAAAATACAATGCGAGGAAAGTGATCCTCACTCACTTTTGAAGGAATCTGGAATTTGGAATGAGGAGTTGGATTCCATTAATGAGCATGCGGTTCAATCTCCTGATGAGAAGATCTCGATGACTGTTCAAAGGAATGGTGAAGATACATGAGTGTCTTTTAAATATAGTGATGATGACACACCTTCCTTACATAACACACAGGATTTCAATGATGAAGTAAAGGTTAGTTTATTTGAACGTCAACCAAATTTAGGAATAAAATGTGAGGAAGGCGATCCCATCCCAAATGTGCACTGCATTGAACTAGAATATGATGAATAATTGGATGGCGATCCTGAATGTGTGGCCACAGTTCCCCTGGAATCCATCTCAAGGTTGGTCCAGGTCAATGATCAAGATGCACACAAAGTGGTCGGTCATAATAAGTCACTCCCCTCACCTGACATGTCTGATTTAAAGGTGGAGGAAGAGCTCCTTACAACCGACCCTTTTAACTCTTGTGAAACATGTTTGGATCACGCCTCTGAATCGAATGATGATGTGATTCAGTAGAAGGACGAGTTGCTCGCTACGACCCTGAAATTTGAAACCACTCAATTGAGGCCACCATCTGTGCTATACACATTTGACAATTTAACGCCTCGATTGAGTAGTCTCAATAAACAAAGTGATCACATCGATGCTTACCCTATTGATTTTTAATCTGTCTGTGCAGGACTGGAGGAAGAAAGCCTACATCTGGCTACTGTCAAGGATGATGGTTTCCTTAAGCAGATCATCGCGAGCTACAATGGGAAAAATAAGCCACACTCAGCTGAACTTCCCAACTCTTTGGATGATTACTTGGCATACTTTCTAGATTCAAACGATCCCATGTCAAAGGATAAAGAGGATGCCTTGCAAGACGACATCTCGGTAGTCATCACTGACCGAGAGAAGCCTTATTCTGAAGCCTCTTCTTCCCCTGATCTTAAACGTCTACCAGTAAGGAAGAGGAGTTGAAAATTGAGCCGAAGTTTGGAACTTCGGAATGTGTTGAGACTACATCACTTCTTAAGAAGTTTTCTAAACTTTATTTACTTGTAGTCTTTGATTCACCATGGGATACTAACATTGAAACTTTGTTTGTCACAGGTGAATCATATATACTCTGGATACCTCAAGCAATTCAATGAAAAATTTCTTATGAGGTACATAAGTTTCTCTGGAAAGTCATGCTCCAGAGCTTCCAAGCCTATTGTAAAAAGGGCTTTTGGATGATCCTGTTGAGGAACTTACTAAGAAACTTATCAAGATATTGGCCGAAAGAGAAACCTTGCGGTATGATCGAGTAGTTTTTCCCTGCTTTCATAGGACCAGGGTAGTTTGTTTTATACTGCTTTAGGATAGATGATAAACTTAGCACTCCTGGCAGGCATCCTAGCTTTTCATTCTATTTTATTTTCTTAGTTCAATGTTTGTGGGTAACATTGCTGCAAACCCTCACGAGACTACAACTCGTCCACTAGGGGTAACCTAGGGGTTTAACGGCTTGTTGCATATGCTAAATGCAATCAAGAACACCTGCAAAAGTGGTATAGGTAGGATTTTATCTTTATTTTTGTTGGTTTCTCTCTTATACTGACCCCCTTTTACGTAGATATTTATGGAAAGCCTCTTAATTCTTTCGTTCAGGTATTATCTTCCCATCACTTCTCATTTACTTTCGTTGTCCCATGTGCATTGCATGCTTATTCTTTTACATTGAGGACAATGTAGATTTTAGGTTAGGGGTGGGAGACTAGGTTTCCTAATCAGTATTTTCTTGGTCTTGAGCAAGAATTATGAAAATTTATAAATTTTTCTGGAATTTCTTGTGAATTTGAAGTGATAATTTATGACTTTTGGATTCAACCGTCTGTTAGATTTCAGTTAAGTTTGAATTGTTAATCTATGATTAAAAGTTGTAAACATTGATTGAGTCATGATTTCACATATCACATCTCGCTTACACACTAAGGTTCCGGTTCGATAATTGAATGATTAACTTGGTAATCACTAAACATGAAAGGAACCAGCTTAAAAAAAAAATAGCATCAGTTCAGTAAGAAGAGTTGAAAGGGTAAGTTGCATAATCTTCACCATAGGTTTGCTCCCTATAGGTGTAGATTTGATCCCCCATGGTTGACATTTAGAAAATAAGTTAGGCGACAAGTTTTCATCATAGGTTTGCTCCCTATATGTGAGGATTTGATTCCCTTCCTTAGCATTACTATTCATAAAAAAAATAAAAATAAAATAAAATTAAAGGCTGATAGAAGGAAAAGTTAATCTGTAAGGAAAGTGTTGGTTTCAGTTTTCATGAATTCCGTTGTAAATTACCAATGATATCATGTAATTAACGATTGGATCTTTTAATGATCGTAAGCCGAGATTACACTATACACTCATGGAACTTAATGTTAAGAACATTCTAATTAATGGATTAATAGTTTCCACTTGATTATGAAGTTTACTGTAAGCTTGATTCCAGAAGAAAATCCCACTCACCATTCATGAATCTTAGAATTTTCACATCTTGATTTTTCTGCAAAAATCACTCTAGTTTATAGAGATTGTTCTGTAATTCTCAACTTACTTTTCGCATATTTTGCTCGGGACTAGCAAAATGCTGGTTAGGGATTGTGTTGAGGGTCAAATATTGCACATTAGACCCAGTTATTGCCTGAATTTATGAACATGGTACCGTTTAATAGCCCATTTTAATCATGTTTGTGTTGCAAGGTGTAATTGCGAGCTTAGACTGGATCGGGATGCTAAAAGCATGAATTTAACGTTCAGAATGCACCAGGGTAAGGGACAGACTCCAGGGGACCAAGATCGACGGAATTACACACCAAGGATCCGAGGAAATAAAGCCGTTCACATTAAAGAGGCCCGAAACTGGCACAGAATGCAAGATCACAAGGTTCTCACCATCCGATTGGCTCAAAACTTTATACATAGCTCGAGGACCAAAAACTAACCGTACACGTCAAATTTCAGCCATTTGATCCCTCTGAAAGTGGCCCAATGGACAGATCAGCCCATAAATTAATGATTTGGGAACTGCCTGGTATCTGAAAATGCTTCCAATTTGGTCTCAATGCCTTAAATAGAGAGGGGTTTAGGGTTTAGGGTTTAGGGTTTTAGGGTTTTAGGGTTTAGGGTTTAGGGTTTAGGGTTTAGGGTTTAGGGTTTTAGGGTTTTAGGGTTTAGGGTTTTAGGGTTTTAGGGTTTAGGGTTTAGGGTTTAGGGTTTTAGGGTTTTAGGGTTTAGGGTTTAGGGTTTAGGGTTTAGGGTTTAGGGTTTTAGGGTTTTTAGGGTTTAGGGTTTAGGGTTTAGGGTTTAGGGTTTAGGGTTTAGGGTTTAGGGTTTAGGGTTTAGGGTTTAGGGTTTAGGGTTTAGGGTTTAGGGTTTAGGGTTTAGGGTTTTTTTTTTAGGGTTTTTTTAGGGTTTTTTTAGGGTTTTTTTTTAGGGTTTAGGGTTTAGGGTTTAGGGTTTAGGGTTTAGGGTTTAGGGTTTAGGGTTTAGGGTTTAGGGTTTAGGGTTTAGGGTTTAGGGTTTAGGGTTTTAGGGTTTTAGGGTTTAGGGTTTTAGGGTTTTAGGGTTTTAGGGTTTAGGGTTTTAGGGTTTTAGGGTTTAGGGTTTAGGGTTTAGGGTTTAGGGTTTAGGGTTTAGGGTTTAGGGTTTAGGGTTTAGGGTTTAGGGTTTAGGGTTTTTAGGGTTTTAGGGTTTTAGGGTTTTAGGGTTTAGGGTTTAGGGTTTAGGGTTTTTAGGGTTTTAGGGTTTAGGGTTTTTAGGGTTTTAGGGTTTAGGGTTTAGGGTTTAGGGTTTAGGGTTTAGGGTTTTAGGGTTTAGGGTTTAGGGTTTAGGGTTTAGGGTTTAGGGTTTAGGGTTTAGGGTTTAGGGTTTAGGGTTTAGGGTTTAGGGTTTAGGGTTTAGGGTTTAGGGTTTAGGGTTTAGGGTTTAGGGTTTGGGGTTTGGGGTTTGGGGTTTGGGGTTTGGGGTTTGGGGTTTGGGGTTTGGGGTTTGGGGTTTGGGGTTTGGGGTTTAGGGTTTAGGGTTTAGGGTTTAGGGTTTAGGGTTTAGGGTTTAGGGTTTAGGGTTTAGGGTTTAGGGTTTAGGGTTTAGGGTTTAGGGTTTAGGGTTTAGGGTTTAGGGTTTAGGGTTTAGGGTTTAGGGTAGTACATAGCTAAACCCTAAACCCTAAATAATGCTAAAAACCCTAGTTAAGCGGAAGGTAACACAGAAATTTAGCGTTCAAACCCTAAACACAACACAGAGTGTGCTTTACTGTAGCATGGTACTGTAGCAGTGTTACTGTAGCATCGTTACTGTAGCGATGTTACTGTAGCAGAAGTACTGTAGCAGGTTACTGTAGCACGAAACAGGAGATTACGAATTTGACAGAGATAAAAACAGAAAATGACAGCAAACATATAAACACATAATTAGTAAACCTAAGCAGGCTAAAATAGCACCGATGAGTTCTGGCGGATACATGGAAGAGAAGGAAGTTGATGAGGCTTTAAATAAACAGAACGAGGAAATGGAGTAATGAAGATTATTTCAGTGATAAGTAAAAATCTAGAAAAACGATAAGGCAGTAAGCAGTTGATACGAAGACGGAATTTAAACACACGTTTGCTTAACATAAGCAGAGATTAAGACGAACAGAAAACAGAAATCAGAATCGTAATATGAAGAAGGGTCGTTATCTGAAAAGATCGCTTTCATAAGTCTTTGTCATACTATTTACAAAACTCTTAAGCAAATATTACAAACACTATTCTCACTCGTAGTTTTTTCTCACTTCTTTATTTTTCTCTATTGAACTATATCCTACAACCCATACAATACATTGGTATTTATAGAGGGGAGAGATCCACTGTGACGGATCTGAAGGAGAAATCCATTACAGAAAATTTTATCGTCTCGAAGTTTGCAGACGACGTGGAGGCAAGAGTAGAGCTGCAAGGGGGACGTTTCCTGTAGATCCAGTCCTTTGATAACAGCTGGAGGGACACGTATACCATAGGAGGTAGCTGGCAGAGCTAGACGTAGCTGCAGCATGCGAGATATTTACATGCAGTGAAGAGAGTGACTATTACTGATGGCGACTGAAAGTGACGACTCAAGAGCGACTTGAAGAAGTGGTGATAAGCTTGTCAGAGCTTCTCTGCAACGGGGAGAGGTGTTTCAAAGGTGCAGGAAGAGACAGTGACGGGTGAGGCTGGCGTCAGTCAGTGTCAGGATCAGAACTGGAGCTGGGATACAGCAGGTGAGGAACTTCATCATCGCTGGATGGAGGCGTTGGAGCTCTGAGGAGATCGAAATTTCTTTCACAGAAGGTGAGAAAATGGTCCAGGCACAAGTCATCATTTGCTGTAGACATTGGATGAAGCCAGATGGAATTCGGAATGTTGCCATGGGGAACATTGTTTAGGTCACACATTTGCCGTTTAAACAGATGGAAGACATTCCCGAAGAAATTCCAATGGTGAGCAAGATTGTAACCTCGGTATCCTTGTATTACAGCTCTGTCTGTAATAGCAGCTGGAACGTAGTAGTGCTCATTTGTAGCAGGATTGGAACGAAGTATCCGAGGATGTCTGAAGGAGATTTCCACATAGGTATTGTGATGGTGGAGATATGAGTGCCAAACATTCAGTGGATTAAACCATTCAAGGAACACTTTGAGATTCTTCTGTGCCGGAGACAAATGTTCAGAACCAGTAATCTCATGCCAATTGAGAGTAGCAATATAGGCATGGAGCGCTGCCACTGGGAAGATAACCATGATGGTGTAACTTTGTACCAGATAGTACAAAAAACAGAGAGCTTCATTGGGTAGGTAGAAGAGGTCTCGAAAGGAGATAGGGGTTAAGTATGGATAATGAGGATGAGGAATGTGCCGGAAGACAGGGGCATTTCTGAAGAGGTGGATTTCAAGGAAGGTTTTGAGATTATGGGTAGGTCTATTTATAATGTAGAGATCACGGATTATTTTCTGGAGTTCAGGAGGAAGAGAGGGAATCCTATCTATGGGAAATAAGCAAGGGATGGATAATTCATGGATGGCTGGTGAGGTTAAAACAGATGGAGGATGTTTAGTAGGAAGTCGGGACAAGAAGTCAGCAAGGATGTTATCTTTCCCTTTGATCTTTTTCACTGTAAAGCTCCATTGAGAAAACCAATTGGACCATCGTAACAACTGAGGTTCAGGAATCATCTTCTGTTTGAACTCAAGCATCTTGGGAAATGCAGAGAGATCCATCTCGACCAAAAAGTGATGACCAAGCAGATGAAACTGGAACTTGGCAATTCCATTTTTGACAGCCAGAATTTCCTTGTAGGTAGAGTGGTAATGTTGCTCAGAGGATTTGAACTGACCACTACGATATCCACAAATATAACGAGTGCCATTAATCTCTTGGAGGAGAACAGCACCCCATTGGGTGTCACTGGCATCTGTCTGGAGAATGCGTTCACCATGTCTGCTAGGGATTTGTAGAGGAGGAAGATCAGGAATAATCTTCTTAAGGGAACGAACAGCAGTAGTATGAGAATCGTTCCAAGCATGAGCATTTTTCTTCAAGAGGGCAGTGAGCACATCACGGTACTTGCATACATGCGGGATGAAATCAGAAACATAGTTGACAATGCCGACAAATTGCTGGATCTGTTTTGCGGAGGTGAGAACATCAGGGAACTGGAGCAAATGTTCAGCAATGTGAGGCTGAGGAGAATATTTTCCATTTCTGATCTGCATACCAAGGAAATCGATGTTGGCTTGGGCCAACTGCATTTTTCGTTCTGAAAGCATGATGCCGTACTCAACACAGAGAGTATGAAACTGTTGCAGGAGCTCACTATGACTCTTCTCATCAGGCGAGTAGAGAAGGAGATCATCAATGTAGACCAAGCAATGGTCTAAAATGGGTTGGAAGATCCGAACCATAGCTTTCTGAAAGAGAGAAGGAGCGGATTTCAAACCAAAAGGCATAACTGTCCATTGGAAATGTGCATTTGGGACAGTGAATGCGGTTTTTTGCCGATCAGCTGGGTTGATACCCAGTTGCCAGAATCCTGCTTTTAAATCAAATTTGGAGAACAGATGAGCATCTGTGAAATGTTGAAATAAAGAAGCACGATTAGGCAAAGGAAACTTGTCATCCTGCAGAAATGTGTTTAATGGTTTATAGTTGATGACAAGGCGAAGTTTTCCGCGAACTTGCTCGGCATGCTTGTTCACGTAAAAAGCTTCACACGCCCACGGTGAATCTGTGGGTTCAATCAGTCCTTCAGCCAGAAGGCTAGCAAGTTCTTCATTGGCTAGTTTCAAATGTTCAGGGTTCATTCCTGGGTGACTTGCTTTTGTAGGGGTAACTTCAACTTGTTGTTTGAATGGGAGGTTCACAAAGAATTCTGGTCTGGTCCAAAGAGGAGAAGGATGTTTCTTGGCAAATTCAGAATGGGTGGTGGCACAACATTGCTCAATCAAAAGATTTTTGATGTCGAGAATAGGTTGTGTCAGATGGAGATTTGGAATTTGGGACCAAGGAAGGAGGAAGGATTTGTACTGGAGGCCATGTGGAACCCATTGAAGACCAGGGATTTTGTGAAGGATGTCAAATCCAAGGATGAGATCTTTACCAGAGAGGGAAGAACCAAGGAAGGAATGGGTGATTGAAAGGTTAGGGAAGAGCTTCAGAGAGAGAGGGTGAGAGATTTTATCAACATGGAACACTTTTCCATTGGCGGCTCTGAAGAATTGGGAGTGAGAAGTCCATGAGGATTCAGGGAGTATAGAAGGGTTAAGGATAGAAATAGCAGCACCAGTATCAGCTAGGGCTATGACTGGGATGGAACAATGAGAGTTATGAGGATGGAGTTCAACTGGAACCAATGGTGTGGGACTGATGGACATAATGGGAGAAAGGAGATCAGCATCAGATATGCTGCCAATATCATCAGGAGGACTGAGATCACCATTATCAGAAGAGGTGTCACTAGACCCAGAGGAAGGGTCACCAGTATCAGGAGAAGAGCGACGAATCATCAGAACGGCAGAGGGGTCACCATCATCACACAAAGAGTAGAGAGACTCAAGGTCATCATCTTGCTGTGGAAGAAGAGCGAATGCCTTTTCAAGCATCTTGGCATATTTTGGGTGATGGCGTTTAGGACACTGTTTGGAGAAGTGGCCTTTCTTGTTACAGATGTAACAACGATCAGTGTTCTTGCGACGGAAAGGTTTCCGTTTAAGAAATCGCCATAAACGCTTCTTCTTGTGCTTGAATTTAGGACGGGACCGTAAATCAGCATCTTTAGAATAATGCTTCTTGCGAAAATGTTTCTTTTTCTTGTAGGAGCAATCACAAGATTTCTTATCTTTGCATTTGATGGAGAGATAAGGCTTCGCACAGGCAGAACCAAGACGCATATTCATCTTTTCTGCACGCTTCAGGAATGTATGCTGATTGCATAATTTTTGGACAGCCTGAAGGGTTGTCTGGTGTACCTGGCCAAGAGTAGCAGCCTGAAGAGGAAGGTTCCTCTGTTCAAGTAGTTTGGTGGTTTCATCACCAAGAGGCTCTGGGAGAGAATTAAGATAGACTTGCTTGAGGTTTACATCATCTTTTCCACCAATGATGTAAAATCGTTTAGACATCTTGCTGTAATGTCTATCCAAATCAGCTTTCTCAAAAGAGCAGACTTTCATTTGCAAGAATTCTTCTCGTGCTATTCGTGTGTAGGAAGTAGAGTCACCAACGAACTCAAGATAGAGGAAGCCAATGAAAGCTTCAAGACTATTTTCATTCAAGAGCTGAAGTTGGCGATATTCACCGAGCATGTTCCACCATTCACGAAGTGTTCCACTGAAACGGGCAACGACCTTTTCACAGGTGTGACGAGCAGTAGCACCCGGAGCTTGGAGGTCAGCTTTCATCCATGCATAGATGTCCATAAGACGCTGTTGCCATTCATGGGGTGGAATATCATCAAGGGTGAATAACTTCTTATGATCATTCTCAGAAACAACAACACGAGGAGGTTGCGGCGGCGGCGGAGGCCGATCATCTTCATCTACATCACTAGCAACTTCATCAACCTGAGGATCAGGATGAGGAGCGTGAGGATGTGGAGTAGGCATGGCACCAGGAGGCTGGTGCATCAGTTGGTCAGGAACTTCTGAATCAACACTGTCAGATAGCTCAGAATCCTCTGAAGGAATTAAAGCGCGAGCTCGAAGAAACGAAGCAATGGGATTCAAAGGAGCAGGAGACATGTATTCATCAGAAGGGATTGACGAGGCCATCAGATCAAAAGTAAAAGGATGATCTGTGTCGGGCATAAGGGGTTTTTTGCCTTTAGAGGTAGAAGGAGTGGATGGGTGTGAGGCTACCGGAGCAGGAGGAGAAGGCGGAGGAGTAGGTCGAAAAGATTGTGAGACGGCAGGTTGTGGACGAGTTGGAATCGGTGGGAAGTTATAGGAAATGGGCGGAGTGGCCCATGGGACGGTAGGTGGTGTAGAGGGTATCCAGGGTAACGGTGGAGGTGCAGGTAAGGGTAGGATATTAGCACGTGGGAATAAGGGATTATCAGGATAAATGGAAGGAGCAGGCCTCTGGGGATTCTTGATATCATGCAGCTGAGCTTTGAGAGATTTTCTTTCCATCTCTTTTTGCAAGAGAAGGTTAGAATCACGCACAGTAGTAGCAATAAAGTACAGTTCCTTTTCAACAGCAGCGATTCGAGCTTCAAGAAGAGGAATCACAGGGCTCTGTTTTTGAACAGTAGCATTGAGCTGTTGCTGTTGATACAGCAGTTGCTGTAGAGCACGATTTTGTTGTGCGGCATTTTCAGCTTGCCAATTAAGAGCAGCTTCAGCAGCAGAGACGCGTTTAGGAGTACCATCAGACTGAAGACCAGGAGGGTCTTTGATTTTCCAAACATAACGGGTACGTTCAGCAGGGTAGTCAAAGTCGTCTGTGGCAGGAAAACGCGGATCATCTGTAGGCTCATAAGCACACACCATAGGGGGAGTAGGAAGAAGTGGAGGTAATGGGGAAGCGGATTGAGAACAACGGAGATGGGACAAGGCCTTTTGATAGTAGGGCATGAGAGGAGGCTTGGGTGGCGCAGGCTTTGGAGTGGGAGGTTTTGAAGGTGGAGGTTTTGGTGTTGAGGGTTGGGAAGGTGGAGGTGAAGGTTTGCATTTTGGAGGAGGTGCAACAATAGGCTTCTTTTTGGGGTAAAGGACATAGTACTCAAATTTGCCAGACGGTTCACCAAGAAGACCAACCTCAGGGTCTCCAGCTTCATATCTGCGTTTGAGCTGGGCCTGGAAAGACCTGGAGTGACGAGGTTTGTCATCTTCATCATCCCAACAGAGATCACAGTCACAAGCATCCCAACCAATATGGAGGCCGTTACGTCGGCGCCATTCAGTATGAAGACGATAGGAGGGATCAGGACCAGATGGAGGTGGTTCAGTAACAAAGACACCGTCAAACCACGCACCATAAGGGGGAGTGACTGGAGTGATACAGTTGAGCTCAGGGAGAGGAGTGGAGAAAACCTGCTCAGCCTGGGAGCTGGTTTCAAACTTGGTTTCCACAGTCTTGTCCTTGCGACGGACAAAGATAGCGGAATCATTGGAGATCACTTGAGAGGCGTCCATCTGCTTCTCATAATTGGTGATCCATGTAGCAGGAAGAATTTCTTTCAACTGGTCCGGAGTCAACTGTCGTGGAACAAATGTGCACTTGGGGACATCATTTTGATCCACACAAATCAGCAGAGCATCATGCCGGGAGGCAAGTCCTGGAAGAGGTAAATCAATGGAGTGATTCTGGATGCGGAAGGCGACCTGGTAGTGCAACGTGGCCGCAACGGCACCATCTTGGAGGTCAGCACCAGAGAGCTGAACTTGGGCTTGCAGAGCCGAAAAAAGATACGCATCACTGAACGGGAGATTAAAATTGGGATACAGGGTGACAAACACCGTACCCTTGTTCAGTGTGGTCTGGATTGTGCCAATTACCGCATGCTGGTACTGTCGGAACCGGGTGTCCAGAAGAGCAAGCTTACAGGCCGTAGGAAGGCCTTTTCTGCCATGGAAGGTTATGGCAAGGCGGACGGCACCAAAGTGCAGATGCGTGTATCCTTGAGACCGCCAGTCAGGGAGCTTCTCACTGGGCAATTGGAGTTGAACAAATTCCTCAAGTTGATTGGCTCGGATGGGGGCCTGATCAAACTTGGAGGATAAAGCATATTCTTTGATGGGAACAGTCTGTTTGCGCACGAGCTGGTGAAACTTGGAAGAAAGAGAACCACGATTTTTCTGGAAGAACTGATAGGGGTTAGAAACTGGAAGATGGGTAGCAGGGACCTTTTCATCAGCGTACTCAACTTCATATAACCATTCATATTTATTACCAGTAAAAGAGGCAAGAGGAAGTGACTTACTAGAAGAAGAAGAAGACAATGATGGAGATCGAGCCGTAGACATGCTAAAACAAAGGGCAGGATGCATGGCATGGTCAGGAAAAGGCAACCAGAGGTAACTCAACTATCTTCAGAGTGCAGAGCATAGTTTGGTACAATTCAAATTCCCTTTTATCAAGAACATATTGGCTACAAAGGGGTGACCTAACGCCTACCACAGGCTCAACGGTCAAAACTCACCAATTGGATCTTGATAGGCAGAAGTAGGAATTCTATATCCATCTTGTTCAACAGATACTATCAAACCAAGTGTTCTGTTACAGAAGATCGCACGAAGCGCAACTGTAGAGCATACTATTCATGGCGACTATGCATCTATCTACTATTAAAAGGAGATAGACTATGCTGACATTGAAGAAGGCGGAGGTACCAGAAGGTAGTCCTGTCCATCACACAACATACACCCTGACCAAGAGAATTAGAAGGCCATGGCTCTGATACCAATAAACCGACCAGGGTAGTACATAGCTAAACCCTAAACCCTAAATAATGCTAAAAACCCTAGTTAAGCGGAAGGTAACACAGAAATTTAGCGTTCAAACCCTAAACACAACACAGAGTGTGCTTTACTGTAGCATGGTACTGTAGCAGTGTTACTGTAGCATCGTTACTGTAGCGATGTTACTGTAGCAGAAGTACTGTAGCAGGTTACTGTAGCACGAAACAGGAAATTACGAATTTGACAGAGATAAAAACAGAAAATGACAGCAAACATATAAACACATAATTAGTAAACCTAAGCAGGCTAAAATAGCACCGATGAGTTCTGGCGGATACATGGAAGAGAAGGAAGTTGATGAGGCTTTAAGTAAACAGTACGAGGAAATGGAGTAATGAAGATTATCTCAGTGATAAGTAAAAATCTAGAGAAACGATAAGGCAGTAAGCACTTGATACGAAGACGGAATTTAAACACACGTTTGCTTAACATAAGCAGAGATTAAGACGAACAGAAAACAGAAATCAGAATCGTAATATGAAGAAGAGTCGTTATCTGGAAAGATCGCTTTCATAAGTCTTTGTCACACTATTTACAAAACTCTTAAGCAAATATTACAAACACTATTCTCACTCGTAGTTTTTTCTCACTTCTTTATTTTTCTCTATTGAACTATATCCTACAACCCATACAATACATTGGTATTTATAGAGGGGAGAGATCCACTGTGACGGATCTGAAGGAGAAATCCATTACAGAAAATTTTATCGTCTCGAAGTTTGCAGACGACGTGGAGGCAAGAGAAGAGCTGCAAGGGGGACGTTTCCTGTAGATCCAGTCCTTTGATAACAGCTGGAGGGACACGTATACCATAGGAGGTAGCTGGCAGAGCTAGACGTAGCTGCAGCATGCGAGATATTTACATGCAGTGAAGAGAGTGACTATTACTGATGGCGACTGAAAGCGACGACTCGAGAGCGACTTTAAGAAGTGGTGATAAGCTTGTCAGAGCTTCTCTGCAACGGGGAGAGGTGTTTCAAAGGTGCAGGAAGAGACAGTGACGGATGAGGCTGGCGTCAGTCAGTGTCAGGATCAGAACTGGAGCAATACACCTGGTAGGGAACTTCATCATCGCTGGACGGAGGCGTTGGAGCTATGAGGAGATCGAAATTTCTTTCACAGAAGGTGAGGAAATGGTCCAAGCACAAGTCATCATTTGCTGTAGACATTGGGTGAAGCCAAATGGAATTCGGAATGTTGCCATGGGGAACATTATTCAGGTCACACATTTGTCTTTTGAATAGATGGAAGACATTCCCAAAGAAATTCCAATGATGAGCAAGATTGTAGCCTCGGTATCCTTGGATTACAGCTCTGTCTGTAATAGCAGCTGGAACGTAGTAGTGCTCATTTGTAGCAGGGTTAGAACGAAGTATCCGAGGATATCTGAAGGAGATTTCAACATACGTACTGTGGTGGTGAAGATATGAATGCCAAACATTGAGTGGATGAAACCATTCAAGGAACACTTTGAGGTTCTTCTGTGCCGGAGACAACTGATCAGAACCAGTAATCTCATGCCAATTGAGAGTAGCAATATAGGCATGGAGCGCTGCCACTGGGAAGATAACCATGATGGTGTAGCTTTGTACCAGATAGTACAAAAAACAGAGAGCTTCATTGGGTAGGTAATAAAGGTCTCGAAAGGAGATGGGAGTTAAGTATGGATAATGAGGATGAGGGATGTGCCGGAAGACAGGGGCATTTCTGAAGAGGTGGATTTCAAGGAAGGTTTTGAGATTATGGGTAGGCCTATTTGCAATGTAGAGATCACAGATTATTTTCTGGAGTTCAGGAGGAAGAGTGGGAATCCTATCTATGGGAAATAAGCAAGGGATGGATAATTCATGGATGGCTGGTGAGGCTGAGACGGATGGAGGATGTTTGGTAGGGAGGCGTGACAAGAAGTCAGCAAGGATGTTATCTTTCCCTTTAATCTTTTTCACTGTAAAGCTCCATTGGGAGAACCAATTAGACCATCGTAACAACTGAGGTTCAGGAATCATCTTCTGTTTGAACTCAAGCATCTTGGGAAATGCAGAGAGATCCATCTCGACCAAAAAGTGATGACCAAGCAGATGAAACTGGAATTTGGCAATTCCATTTTTGACAGCCAGAATTTCCTTGTAGGTAGAGTGGTAGTGTTGCTCGGAGGACTTGAACTGACCACTACGATATCCACAAATATAACGAGTGCCATTAATCTCTTGGAGGAGAACAGCACCCCATTGGGTGTCACTGGCATCGGTCTGGAGAATGCGTTCACCATGTCTGCTAGGAATTTGCAGCGGAGGAAGATCAGGAATAATCTTCTTGAGGGAACGAACAGCAGTAGTATGAGATTCGTTCCAAGCATGAGCATCTTTCTTCAAGAGGGCAGTGAGCACATCACGGTACTTGCATACATGCGGGATGAAATCAGAAACATAGTTGACAATGCCGACAAATTGCTGGATCTGTTTTGCGGAGGTGAGAACATCAGGGAACTGGAGCAAATGTTCAGCAATGTGAGGCTGAGGAGAATATTTTCCATTTCTGATCTGCATACCAAGGAAATCGATGTTGGCTTGGGCCAACTGCATTTTTCGTTCTGAAAGCATGATGCCGTACTCAACACAGAGAGTATGAAACTGTTGCAGGAGCTCACTATGACTCTTCTCATCAGGCGAGTAGAGAAGGAGATCATCAATGTAGACCAAGCAATGGTCTAAAATGGGTTGGAAGATCCGAACCATAGCTTTCTGAAAGAGAGAAGGAGCGGATTTCAAACCAAAAGGCATAACTGTCCATTGATAATGTGCATTTGGGACAGTGAATGCGGTTTTTTGCCGATCAGCTGGGTTGATACCCAGTTGCCAGAATCCTGCTTTTAAATCAAATTTGGAGAACAGATGAGCATCTGTCAAATGTTGAAATAAAGAAGCACGATTAGGCAAAGGAAACTTGTCATCCTGCAGAAATGTGTTTAATGGTTTATAGTTGATGACAAGGCGAAGTTTTCCGCGAACTTGCTCGGCATGCTTGTTCACGTAAAAAGCTTCACACGCCCACGGTGAATCTGTGGGTTCAATCAGTCCTTCAGCCAGAAGGCTAGCAAGTTCTTCATTGGCTAGTTTCAAATGTTCAGGGTTCATTCCTGGGTGACTTGCTTTTGTAGGGGTGACTTCAACTTGTTGCTTGAATGGGAGGCTCACAAAGAATTCTGGTCTGGTCCAAAGAGGAGAAGGATGTTTCTTGGCAAATTCAGAATGGGTGGTGGCACAACATTGCTTAATCAAAAGATTTTTGATGTTGAGAATAGGTTGTGTCAGATGGAGATTTGGAATTTGGGACCAAGGAAGGAGGAAGGATTTGTACTGGAGGCCATGTGGAACCCATTGAAGACCAGGAATTTTGTGAAGGATGTCAAATCCAAGGATGAGATCTTTACCAGAGAGGGAAGATCCAAGAAAGGAATGGGTGATAGAGAGGTTAGGGAAGAGCTTCAGAGAGAGAGGGTGAGAGATTTTATCAACATGGAACACTTTTCCATTGGCGGCTCTGAAGAATTGGGAGTGAGAGGACCATGAAGATTCAGGGAGTATAGAAGGGTTAAGGATAGAAATAGCTGCACCAGTATCAGCTAAGGCTATGACTGGGATGGAACAATGAGAGTTATGAGGGTGGAGTTCAACTTGAACCAATGGTGTGGGACTGATGGACATTATGGGGGAAAGGAGATCAGCATCAGATATGCTGCCAATATCATCAGGAGGACTGAGATCACCATTATCAGAAGAGGTGTCACTAGACCCAGAGGAAGGGTCACCAGTATCAGGAGAAGAGCGACGAATCATCAGAACGGCAGAGGGGTCACCATCATCACACAAAGAGTAGAGAGACTCGAGGTCATCATCTTGCTGCGGAAGAAGAGCGAATGCCTTTTCAAGCATCTTGGCATATTTTGGGTGATGGCGTTTAGGACACTGTTTGGAGAAGTGGCCTTTCTTGTTACAGATGTAACAGCGATCAGTGTTCTTGCGACGGAAAGGTTTCCGTTTAAGAAATCGCCATAAACGCTTCTTCTTGTGCTTGAATTTAGGACGGGACCGTAAATCAGCATCTTTAGAATAATGCTTCTTGCGGAAATGTTTCTTTTTCTTGTAGGAGCAATCACAAGATTTCTTATCTTTGCATTTGATGGAGAGATAAGGCTTTGCACAGGCAGAACCAAGACGCATATTCATCTTTTCTGCACGCTTCAGGAAGGTATGCTGATTGCATAACTTTTGGACAGCCTGAAGGGTTGTCTGGTGTACCTGGCCAAGAGTAGCAGCCTGAAGAGGAAGGTTCCTCTGTTCAAGTAGTTTGGTGGTTTCATCACCAAGAGGCTCTGGGAGAGAATTAAGATAGACTTGCTTGAGGTTTACATCATCTTTTCCACCAATGATGTAGAACCGTTTAGACATCTTGCTGTAATGTCTATCCAAATCAGCTTTCTCAAAAGAGCAGACTTTCATTTGCAAGAATTCTTCTCGTGCTATTCGTGTGTAGGAAGTAGAGTCACCAACGAACTCAAGATAGAGGAAGCCAATGAAAGCTTCAAGACTGTTTTCATTCAAGAGCTGAAGTTGGCGATATTCACCGAGCATGTTCCACCATTCACGAAGTGTACCACTGAACCGGGCAACGACCTTTTCACAGGTGTGACGAGCAGTAGCACCTGGAGCTTGAAGGTCAGCTTTCATCCATGCATAGATGTCCATAAGACGCTGTTGCCATTCATGGGGTGGAATATCATCAAGGGTGAATAACTTCTTATGATCATTCTCAGAAACAACAATACGAGGAGGTTGCGGCGGCGGCGGAGGCCGATCATCTTCATCTACATCACTAGCAACTTCATCAACCTGAGGATCAGGATGAGGAGCGTGAGGATGTGGAGTAGGCATGGCACCAGGAGGCTGGTGCATCAGCTGGTCAGGAACCTCTGAATCAACACTGTCAGATAGCTCAGAATCCTCTGAAGGGATTAAAGCGCGAGCTCGAAGAAACGAAGCAATGGGATTCAAAGGAGCAGGAGACATGTATTCATCAGAAGGGATTGACGAGGCCATCAGATCAAAAGTAAAGGGATGATCTGTGTCGGGCACAAGGGGTTTCTTGCCTTTAGAGGTAGAAGGAGTGGATGGGTGTGAGGCTACCGGGGCTGGAGGAGAAGGCGGAGGAGTAGGTCGAAAAGATTGTGAGACGGCAGGCTGTGGACGAGTTGGAATCGGTGGGAAGTTATAGGAAGTGGGCGGAGTGGCCCATGGGACGGTAGGTGGTGTAGAGGGTATCCAGGGTAACGGTGGAGGTGCAGGTAAGGGTAGGATATTAGGACGTGGGAATAAGGGATTATCAGGATAAATGGAAGGAGCAGGCCTCTGGGGATTCTTAATATCATGCAGCTGAGCTTTGAGAGATTTTCTTTCCATCTCTTTTTGCAGGAGAAGGTTAGAATCACGCACAGTAGTAGCAATAAAGTACAGTTCCTTTTCAACAGCAGCGATTCGGGCTTCAAGAAGAGGAATCACAGGGCTCTGTTTTTGAACAGTAGCATTGAGCTGTTGCTGTTGGTACAGCAGTTGCTGTAATGCACGATTTTGCTGTGCGGCATTTTCAGCTTGCCAATTAAGAGCAGCTTCAGCAGCAGAGACGCGTTTAGGAGTACCATCAGACTGAAGACCAGGAGGGTCTTTGATTTTCCAAACATAACGGGTACGTTCGGCAGGGTAGTCAAAGTCGTCTGTGGCTGGAAAACGCGGATCATCTGTAGGCTCATAAGCACACACCATAGGGGGAGTAGGAAGAAGTGGAGGTAATAGTGGAGCGGATTGAGAACATCGGAGATGGGACAAGGCTTTTTGGTAGTAGGGCATGAGAGGAGGCTTGGGTGGCGCAGGTTTTGGAGTAGGAGGTTTTGAAGGTGGAGGTTTTGGTGTTGAGGGTTTGGAGGGTGGAGGTGAAGGTTTGCACGCAGGAGGAGGTGCAACAATAGGCTTCCTTTTGGGGTAAAGGACATAGTAGTCAAATTTGCCAGACGGTTCACCAAGAAGACCAACCTCAGGGTCACCAGCTTCATATCTGCGCTTGAGCTGGGCCTGGAAAGACCTGGAGTGACGAGGTTTGTCATCATCATCATCCCAACAGAGATCACAGTCACAAGCATCCCAACCAATATGGAGGCCGTTACGTCGGCGCCATTCAGTGTGAAGACGATAGGAGGGATCAGGACCAGATGGAGGTGGTTCAGTAACAAAAACACCTTCAAACCACGCACCATAAGGGGGAGTGACTGGAGTGATACAGTTGAGCTCAGGGAGAGGAGTGGAGAAAACCTGCTCAGCCTGGGAGCTGGTTTCAAACTTGGTTTCCACAGTCTTGTCCTTGCGACGGACAAAGATAGCGGAATCATTGGAGATCACTTGAGAGGCGTCCATCTGCTTCTCATAATTGGTGATCCATGTAGCAGGAAGAATTTCTTTCAACTGGTCCGGAGTCAACTGTCGTGGAACAAATGTGCACTTGGGGACATCATTTTGATCCACACAAATCAGCAGAGCATCATGCCGGGAGGCAAGTCCTGGAAGAGGTAAATCAATGGAGTGATTCTGGATGCGGAAGGCGACCTGGTAGTGCAACGTGGCCGCAACGGCACCATCTTGAAGGTCAGCACCAGAGAGCTGAACTTGGGCTTGGAGAGCCGAAAAAAGATACGCATCACTGAACGGAAGATTAAAATTGGGATACAGGGTGACAAACACCGTACCCTTGTTCAGTGTGGTCTGGATTGTGCCAATTACCGCATGCTGGTACTGTCGGAACCGGGTGTCCAGAAGAGCAAGCTTACAGGCCGTAGGAAGGCCTTTTCTGCCATGGAAGGTTATGGCAAGGCGGACGGCACCAAAGTGCAGGTGCGTGTATCCTTGAGACCGCCAGTCAGGGAGCTTCTCGCTGGGCAATTGGAGCTGAACAAACTCCTCAAGTTGATTGGCACGGATGGGGGCCTGATCAAACTTAGAGGATAAAGCATATTCCTTGATGGGAACAGTCTGTTTGCGCACTAGCTGGTGAAACTTAGAAGAAAGAGAACCACGATTTTTCTGAAAGAACTGATAGGGGTTAGAAACTGGAAGATGGGTAGCAGGAACCTTTTCATCAGCGTACTCAACTTCATATAACCATTCATATTTATTACCAGTAAAAGAGGCAAGAGGAAGTGACTTACTAGAAGAAGAAGAAGACAATGATGGAGATCGAGCCGTAGACATGCTAAAACAAAGGGCAGGATGCATGGCATGGTTAGGAAAAGGCAACCAGAGGTAACTCAACTATCTTCAGAGTGCAGAGCATAGTTTGGTACAATTCAAATTCCCTTTTATCAAGAACATATTGGCTACAAAGGGGTGACCTAACGCCTACCATAGGCTCAACGGTCAAAACTCACCAACTGGTTCATGATAGCCAGAAGTAGGAATTCTATATCCATCTTGTTCAACAGATACTATCAAACCAAGTGTTCTGTTACAGAAGATCGCACGAAGCGCAACTGTAGAGCATACTATTCATGGCGACTATGCATCTATCTACTATTAAAAGGAGATAGACTATGCTGACATTGAAGAAGGCGGAGGTACCAGAAGGTAGTCCTGTCCATCACACAACATACACCCTGACCAAGAGAGTTAGAAGGCCATGGCTCTGATACCAATAAACCAACCAGGGTACATAGCTAAACCCTAAACCCTAAATAATGTTAAAAACCCTAGTTAAGCGGAAGGTAACACACAAATTTAGCGTTCAAACCCTAAATACAACACAAAGTGTGCTTTACTGTAGCATGGTACTGTAGCAGTGTTACTGTAGCATCGTTACTGTAGCGATGTTACTGTAGCAGAGGTACTGTAGCAGGTTACTGTAGCACGAAACAGGAAATTACGAATTTGACAGAGATAAAAACAGAAAATGACAGCAAACATATAAACACATAATTAGTAAACCTAAGCAGGCTAAAATAGCACCGATGAGTTCTGGCGGATACATGGAAGAGAAGGAAGTTGATGAGGCTTTAAGTAAACAGTACGAGGAAATGGAGTAATGAAGATTATCTCAGTGATAAGTAAAAATCTAGAGAAACGATAAGGCAGTAAGCACTTGATACGAAGACGGAATTTAAACACACGTTTGCTTAACATAAGCAGAGATTAAGACGAACAGAAAACAGAAATCAGAATCGTAATATGAAGAAGAGTCGTTATCTGGAAAGATCGCTTTCATAAGTCTTTGTCACACTATTTACAAAACTCTTAAGCAAATATTACAAACACTATTCTCACTCGTAGTTTTTTCTCACTTCTTTATTTTTCTCTATTGAACTATATCTTACAACCCATACAATACATTGGTATTTATAGAGGGGAGAGATCCACTGTGACGGATCTGAAGGAGAAATCCATTACAGAAAATTTTATCGTCTCGAAGTTTGCAGACGACGTGGAGGCGAGAGAAGAGCTGCAAGGGGGACGTTTCCTGTAGATCCAGTCCTTTGATAACAGCTGGAGGGACACGTATACCATAGGAGGTAGCTGGCAGAGCTAGACGTAGCTGCAGCATGCGAGATATTTACATGCAGTGAAGAGAGTGACTATTACTGATGGCGACTGAAAGCGACGACTCAAGAGCGACTTGAAGAAGTGGTGATAAGCTTGTCAGAGCTTCTCTGCAACGGGGAGAGGTGTTTCAAAGGTGCAGGAAGAGACAGTGACGGATGAGGCTGGCGTCAGTCAGTGTCAGGATCAGAACTGGAGCTGGGATACAGCAGGTGAGGAACTTCATCATCGCTGGACGGAGGCGTTGGAGCTCTGAGGAGATCGAAATTTCTTTCACAGAAGGTGAGAAAATGATCCAGGTATAAGTCATCATTTGCTGTAGACATTGGGTGAAGCCAGATGGAATTCGGAATGTTGCCATGAGGAACATTGTTCAGGTCACACATTTGTCTTTTAAACAGATGGAAGATATTTCCAAAGAAATCCCAATGGTGAGCAAGATTGTAACCGCGGTATCCTTGTATTACAGCTCTGTCTGTAATAGCAGCTGGGACGTAGTAGTGCTCATTTGTAGCAGGATTGGAACGAAGTATCCGAGGATATCTGAAGGAGATTTCCACATAAGTACTGTGGTGGTGAAGATATGAGTGCCAAACATTCAGTGGATTAAACCATTCAAGGAACACTTTTAGATTCTTCTGTGCCGGAGACAAATGTTCAGAACCAGTAATCTCATGCCAATTGAGAGTAGCAATATAGGCATGGAGCGCTGCCACTGGGAAGATAACCATGATGGTGTAGCTTTGTACCAGATAGTACAAAAAACAGAGAGCTTCATTGGGTAGGTAGAAGAGGTCTCGAAAGGAGATAGGAGTTAAGTATGGATACTGAGGATGAGGGATGTGCCGGAAGACAGGGGCATTTCTGAAGAGGTGGATTTCAAGGAAGGTTTTGAGATTATGGGTAGGTCTATTTGCAATGTAGAGATCACGGATTATTTTCTGGAGTTCAGGAGGAAGAGAGGGAATCCTATCTATGGGAAATAAGCAAGGAATGGATAATTCATGGATGGCTGGTGAGGTTAAAACAGATGGAGGATGTTTAGTAGGAAGACGGGACAAGAAGTCAGCAAGGATGTTATCCTTCCCTTTGATCTTTTTCACTGTAAAGCTCCATTGAGAAAACCAATTGGACCATCGTAACAACTGAGGTTCAGGAATCATCTTCTGTTTGAATTCAAGCATCTTGGGAAATGCAGAGAGATCCATCTCGACCAAAAAGTGATGACCAAGCAGATGAAACTGGAACTTGGCAATTCCATTTTTGACAGCCAGAATTTCCTTGTAGGTAGAGTGGTAGTGTTGCTCGGAGGATTTGAACTGACCACTACGATACCCACAAACATAACGAGTGCCATTAATCTCTTGCAGGAGAACAGCACCCCATTGGGTGTCACTGGCATCTGTCTGGAGAATGCGTTCACCATGTCTGCTAGGGATTTGCAGAGGAGGAAGATCAGGAATAATCTTCTTGAGGGAACGAACAGCAGTAGTATGAGATTCGTTCCAAGCATGAGCATCTTTCTTCAAGAGGGCAGTGAGCACATCACGGTACTTGCATACATGCGGGATGAAATCAGAAACATAGTTGACAATGCCGACAAATTGCTGGATCTGTTTTGCGGAGGTGAGAACATCAGGGAACTGGAGCAAATGTTCAGCAATGTGAGGCTGAGGAGAATATTTTCCATTTCTGATCTGCATACCAAGGAAATCGATGTTGGCTTGGGCCAACTGCATTTTTCGTTCTGAAAGCATGATGCCGTACTCAACACAGAGAGTATGAAACTGTTGCAGGAGCTCACTATGACTCTTCTCATCAGGCGAGTAGAGAAGGAGATCATCAATGTAGACCAAGCAATGGTCTAAAATGGGTTGGAAGATCCGAACCATAGCTTTCTGAAAGAGAGAAGGAGCGGATTTCAACCCAAAGGGCATGATTGTCCATTGATAATGTGCATTTGGGACAGTGAAAGCAGTTTTGTGCCGATCATCTGAGTGGATACCCAGTTGCCAAAATCCTACCTTTAAATCAAAATTTGAAAACAGATGAGCATCTGTCAAATGTTGAAATAAAGAAGCACGATTTGGCAGAGGAAACTTGTCATCCTGCAGAAATGTGTTTAATGGTTTATAGTTGATGACAAGGCGAAGTTTTCCGCGAACTTGCTCGGCATGCTTGTTCACGTAAAAAGCTTCACACGCCCACGGTGAATCTGTGGGTTCAATCAGTCCTTCAGCCAGAAGGCTAGCAAGTTCTTCATTGGCTAGTTTCAAATGTTCAGGGTTCATTCCTGGGTGACTTGCTTTTGTAGGGGTGACTTCAACTTGTTGCTTGAATGGGAGGCTCACAAAGAATTCTGGTCTGGTCCAAAGAGGAGAAGGATGTTTCTTGGCAAATTCAGAATGGGTGGTGGCACAACATTGCTTAATCAAAAGATTTTTGATGTCGAGAATAGGTTGTGTCAGATGGAGATTTGGAATTTGGGACCAAGGAAGGAGGAAGGATTTGTACTGGAGGCCATGTGGAACCCATTGAAGACCAGGAATTTTGTGAAGGATGTCAAATCCAAGGATGAGATCTTTACCAGAGAGGGAAGATCCAAGAAAGGAATGGGTGATAGAGAGGTTAGGGAAGAGCTTCAGAGAGAGAGGGTGAGAGATTTTATCAACATGGAACACTTTTCCATTGGCGGCTCTGAAGAATTGGGAGTGAGAGGACCATGAAGATTCAGGGAGTATAGAAGGGTTAAGGATAGAAATAGCTGCACCAGTATCAGCTAAGGCTATGACTGGGATGGAACAATGAGAGTTATGAGGGTGGAGTTCAACTTGAACCAATGGTGTGGGACTGATGGACATTATGGGGGAAAGGAGATCAGCATCAGATATGCTGCCAATATCATCAGGAGGACTGAGATCACCATTATCAGAAGAGGTGTCACTAGACCCAGAGGAAGGGTCACCAGTATCAGGAGAAGAGCGACGAATCATCAGAACGGCAGAGGGGTCACCATCATCACACAAAGAGTAGAGAGACTCGAGGTCATCATCTTGCTGCGGAAGAAGAGCGAATGCCTTTTCAAGCATCTTGGCATATTTTGGGTGATGGCGTTTAGGACACTGTTTGGAGAAGTGGCCTTTCTTGTTACAGATGTAACAGCGATCAGTGTTCTTGCGACGGAAAGGTTTCCGTTTAAGAAATCGCCATAAACGCTTCTTCTTGTGCTTGAATTTAGGACGGGACCGTAAATCAGCATCTTTAGAATAATGCTTCTTGCGGAAATGTTTCTTTTTCTTGTAGGAGCAATCACAAGATTTCTTATCTTTGCATTTGATGGAGAGATAAGGCTTTGCACAGGCAGAACCAAGACGCATATTCATCTTTTCTGCGCGCTTCAGGAATGTATGCTAGTTGCATAATTTTTTAACAGCCTGAAGGGACATCTAGCGTAATTAGCCTAGCGTAGCTGCTTGAAGGGGAAGATTCCTCTACTCAAGTAGTTTGGTGGTTTCATCACCAAGAGGCTCTGGGAGAGAATTAAGATAGACTTGCTTGAGGTTTACATCATCTTTTCCACCAATGATGTAGAACCGTTTAGACATCTTGCTGTAATGTCTATCCAAATCAGCTTTCTCAAAAGAGCAGACTTTCATTTGCAAGAATTCTTCTCGTGCTATTCGTGTGTAGGAAGTAGAGTCACCAACGAACTCAAGATAGAGGAAGCCAATGAAAGCTTCATCGTTGTTTTCTTGTAGGAGCTGGAGCTAGCGATATTCACCAAGCATGTTCCACCATTCACGAAGTGTACCATTAAATCTGGCAACGACCTTTTCACAGGTATGGCGTGCTGTAGCACCTGGAGCTTGAAGGTCGGCTTTCATCCATGCATAGATGTCCATAAGACGCTGTTGCCATTCATGGGGTGGAATATCATCAAGGGTGAATAACTTCTTATGATCATTCTCAGAAACAACGACACGAGGAGGTTGTGGCGGCGGCGGAGGCCGATCATCTTCATCAACATCACTTGCTGCTTCATCAACCTGAGGATCAGGGTGAGGAGCCTGAGGATGTGGAGTAGGCATGGCACCAGGAGGCTGGTGCATCAGCTGTTCAGGAACCTCTGAATCAACACTGTCAGATAGCTCAGAATCTTCGGAAGGAACCAAAGCGCGAGCTCGAAGAAACGAAGCAATGGGATTCAAAGGCGCAGGAGATATGTATTCATCAGAAGGGATTGACGAGGCCATCAGATCAAAAGTAAAGGGATGATCTGGCTCGGGTACAAGGGGTTTCTTGCCTTTAGAGGTAGAGGGAATGGAAGGGTGTGAGGTTACAGGAGCTGTATGAGAAGGCAGAGGAGTAGGTCGAAAAGATTGTGAGACGGAAGGTTGTGCACGGGTTGGAGACGGTGGGAAGTTATAGGAAGTGGGCGGAGTGGCCCATGGGACGGTAGGTGGCATAGAGGGTATCCAGGGTAACGGAGGAGGTGCAGGCAAGGGGAGGATATTAAGACGCGGGAATAAGGGATTATCAGGATAAATGGAAGGAGCTGGCCTTTGCGGATTCTTGATGTCATGCAGCTGAGCTTTGAGGGATTTTCTTTCCATCTCTTTTTGCAAGAGAAGGTTAGAATCACGCACAGTAGTAGCAATAAAGTACAGTTCTTTTTCAACAGCAGCGATTCGGGCTTCAAGAAGAGGAATCACAGGGCTCTGTTTTTGAACAGTAGCATTGAGCTGTTGTTGTTGGTACAGCAGTTGCTGTAATGCACGATTTTGCTGTGCGGCATTTTCAGCTTGCCAATTAAGAGCAGCTTCAGCAGCAGAGACGCGTTTAGGAGTACCATCAGACTGAAGACCAGGAGGGTCTTTGATTTTCCAAACATAACGGGTACGTTCAGCAGGGTAGTCAAAGTCGTCTGTGGCTGGAAAACGCGGATCATCTGTAGGCTCATAAGCACACACCATAGGGGGAGTAGGAAGAAGTGGAGGTAATAGTGGAGCGGATTGAGAACATCGGAGATGGGACAAGGCTTTTTGGTAGTAGGGCATGAGAGGAGGCTTGGGTGGCGCAGGTTTTGGAGTGGGAGGTTTTGAAGGTGGAGGTTTTGGTGTTGAGGGTTTGGAAGGTGGAGGTGAAGGTTTGCACGCAGGAGGAGGTGCAACAATAGGCTTCCTTTTGGGGTAAAGGACATAGTAGTCAAATTTGCCAGACGGTTCACCAAGAAGACCAACCTCAGGGTCACCAGCTTCATATCTGCGCTTGAGCTGGGCCTGGAAAGACCTGGAGTGACGAGGTTTGTCATCATCATCATCCCAACAGAGATCACAGTCACAAGCATCCCAACCAATATGGAGGCCGTTACGTCGGCGCCATTCAGTATGAAGACGATAGGAGGGATCAGGACCAGATGGAGGTGGTTCAGTAACAAAAACACCTTCAAACCACGCACCATAAGGGGGAGTGACTGGAGTGATACAGTTGAGCTCAGGGAGAGGAGTGGAGAAAACCTGCTCAGCCTGGGAGCTGGTTTCAAACTTGGTTTCCACAGTCTTGTCCTTGCGACGGACAAAGATAGCGGAATCATTGGAGATCACTTGAGAGGCGTCCATCTGCTTCTCATAATTGGTGATCCATGTAGCAGGAAGAATTTCTTTCAACTGGTCCGGAGTCAACTGTCGTGGAACAAATGTGCACTTAGGAACATCATTTTGATCCACACAAATCAGCAGAGCATCATGCCTGGAGGCAAGACCTGGAAGAGGCAAATCAATGGAGTGATTCTGGATGCGGAAGGCGACCTGGTAGTGCAACGTGGCCGCAACGGCACCATCTTGAAGGTCAGCACCAGAGAGCTGAACTTGGGCTTGGAGAGCCGAAAAAAGATACGCATCACTGAACGGAAGATTAAAATTGGGATACAGGGTGACAAACACCGTACCCTTGTTCAGTGTGGTCTGGATTGTGCCAATTACCGCATGCTGGTACTGTCGGAACCGGGTGTCCAGAAGAGCAAGCTTACAGGCCGTAGGAAGGCCTTTTCTGCCAT